>NC_092814.1:50676840-50976840 GCF_023375885.2 Dermacentor andersoni | reverse complement strand
TCGCTCTCTACAACGTGACATGCTGTTTATCGTCGGTGGACAAAAGCCGACATGGATATGCAGCGGAAAAGTTGCTTCATTTGTTACATTTTCTACTTTTCCAGCATTTCACAAATGTTGTTCGTCCGCTCAGGGCTCCAAGTGTGCTTTCTGCATATTATAAGGTTTTTTTCCGAGTCAGTTACGGATCCCTCGAATGAGCACCCATTCAGTATGTATACCATGACCTAGTTGCAAGGACTAATACACATTAATAAAGCTTGTCCTTTCTTTTTTCGCTTTCTTGCTCTGATAGTCAAGTACAGTGTTCAGCGATTGAAACGGGATACTCGGAGCGAGTGGCTGCCGGCAATTTTTACGCCATTGGAGGGCGCTGAGGACACCGAGTTGATGAATTTTTGCATCATATGAAAGCGACAGCACGTGACTGCATTTATCCCGCCAGCGATTACCCAGTGCTCACCGGTGGCGCACAAAGCGCCAGCCGTCAATGCGGTCTGAGTAACGCGTTTCAACCGCTGAGCACTGTGCTATCTTGAGCGTAAACATGGGAGCCCGTGGCATTCGGTATTATCAGCGCAATCTAACGGTGGCGCCGAAAGGTTTTGCGCATGCTCAGTGGGCGTAAATGAATTATTACTTCGCGCACATGACGTCATGCCATCGCGCTCGCCGTCTGCTACACCCAGTTTTACGGCCGAGAAACAAAGCATTAGCCTCTCGAAAAATCATATAGGGGTGCATGAACGGAGCCGTGGTGGTACGACAATTCGTTCTACCACTGCAGACTAGCGGTGAGCATTTGTTTGAGAAGATTGGGAAATCTGAAAGCAGACATAAACTTGTTCGTGCCAACTGTCTACAATTTACTCCCGTGTAGAATCGTAGAAATGGTCACGGCCGAAGGATGTTTCACCAAGTATCCCATGCAAACAGTGGTTAATCCCAGCCAGCAGCTACTGAGTTTGTAATGGTGCCTAAACTATGTACAAATATGAACTAAACGGAGAAAATGGCCTGTAGCTTCCTTCGGCCTCCCTGTTTCTCTCGCTTTATAAAATTCCCGTACAAATGAATTTGCGTACAGAAATGACAGCGAAGAAATACTTCATGGTGTTTAGCTCTGACCACCAGCTTGAGGAACGCACCGTTTGATCTTGCAACACCGTAGTGCGGCCTACGAATTAGCTGCGACCCGCACTGAAGGAAGGAAAAGCGCCTAGCAGACGACATGCGGGCGCTCCGATGATGTGATGCGCGTAAAGAAAGGATACTCTCGTTACACATGCACACAACAATTCTGCACTGCCACCAGGCTACATTCCTAGTACTGAAAGCCACGCGCTCCCGTGTTCACGCTGAAAAAGATTAAGATAGCACATATTCCGGATGCGAGCTATTATACACCTGACGGGACGGTATAACAGCTATAGCAACAACGTTCCAGGGCTTGTAAACAAGGTACTTCTGTTGCATTAACCTTGTGCAAGAAATAACGTGAAATGTACCCGTTCTGCTACGTTTGTAGCAGTCAGTAAAATAGCCGATGCCCGTTCAAGAAATGCCGACCTCTGTACATCGTCTCGTCGACCTTTCGTGCGATTGGTCCTAGGGCAGCTTACTTCTGTGTACTCATACACCAACCGACCCATTTATGTACCATTTCGACCTTCACATTTCTTTTATTCTTTTTTTTTCGGTCTTCTTTATCAAACATGCGCACGTCAAATATTTTTCAGCATGCGCACTACCGTGTGTTCACGACATATTTTCTGTCGTCAACTATGACTTCCGTACACACGGGCGAGGTATGCGATTCAATGCCCCAAGTGTGCATTCAGTCGCATATGTCGCCAGTTTATAAGAAAAGCGCACGACAGAATAGCATAATTGGACTATTCGCATACTGGCCGTACTTGCGCATCAACGTCGTGGTCTATTTACTGACCTGCCGTGGGAGCCGCTAAAGTTTGACTGCCCTCTAAAAATGCCCTCCTTAGCACAACTATTTCTCTTTGTTTCTCAATTCTTCCGGAGCGACAGCGCCGTAACGGGTCTGTACGTGACCTGCAGCGGGGGGGGGGGGGGGGGGGGGTTAAAAATGAGCAGAACACAATATGTTAAAGCGCGAAAAAGACAACAACACCGCTCTGCTCCTATCACGGCGGCCGCGCTGCTCCACGCATCACTAGAGCCGCTTTCGCCGAACGAGGGACGTCACAGGCGACGTGCAGCGCACGCACTCGTGTTTCTCGTTACGCAGCTCGTTGCGCGCGCATGCCCACTCGTGTGCTGGCCGTTGTTATTCCTGCCCTCCTGGCGCTACGCGGACCCGGCAGCCAAAGAATCCGCGACGTGACACCGCAGGCACGCATGCTTTCGGGGGTGCACGAGTAGCACGCCACGGACAGCTGGAGAGCTCGCTGTTCGTTCGACGAAACCGGGCACGCTCGTCGTACGAGCATCTCGCGTGACGCGCGCAACGTTTACGACGCCGGCTGGACGACAGTTGCTGCGCGTGTTTGCACGCAGGCCGCTTGCCCTCGGCGTTAGGCAACGTGGCAGAATGACCCTTTTGCGGGCTATTATAGCCTATATGCGCGGACCTAGAGGTGGTTTGAGAAAGAGGGCTTCGCGTGTGTGAGAAGTCTGACGAGGGTTCGTTAAATGTGGCTTCTCCACATCAACAAACACTGTGGGGAGAAGCCCCCTTCCGTGGCTTTGTTCATTCTTCGGGCTATAGTATGTGCGTGTAAGTGTAACCGAGAACGTTCCCATGGGAACGGTAGGCGTTGATGATAAATAGGTAAATGAATGAAGGTACGTATATCACCCGGAATCGAACCTCATTAGTCCCCCCCTTTGACCTGCATGCGCTGAAGGGAACTAACTCTTCCGGACCCGGTGTGGCTATCAACGTTCAGCATGCTGAATGTTGATAGCCATTGTAACATCCATATACATAGCAAGGAAGGAGTGGGTGTGCGAAGAGGGCGCATTGAAGGCATCGCAGGCCGCGGAGCGTGCGCAGTGCGGAGGCGATCTCGTACGTCGCCTGTAGTATGGCGGCGACAGTAGTAGGAAAGCTGACACCTTATTAAAGCAAAAATGACGCTTGCCAAATACAAACCAAAGGCAGTTGAAGGAGAGCAAGAGGTTGTGTCGCGAAAAGAAAAGAGAAAGAGAAAAAAGAACGGAAGAACGAAGGAAAGAAAGAAACAACTAAGCTCGCGCCAGGGTGGGTGTAACAAGGTGTGTCTGAATCTTTTTTAACAGCTCCAAGAGGAGTGTTTTATTTTTTTATGCTATCTCGTGGGGTGCTTGTGGAATAAATGCTACAGCCAAAGGTTAGGCAATGTATATAATATTTGCAGCTGTATGCAAGACAGGTAAACAATGCAAGAGATAAGCGAGAGCAGGCTGTAGCATTGATGGTGACCGGCGGTGGAACATATCTGTCAGCATAAATTTTCTTTTATTGAAAGATCGCACCTGCACACAACCCCGAAGGGGCAGCCCCTAAATTTCTATCTCGAAACTTGGGAAGGCTGACCTGTCCCCTCTATCGCACGCCAGGTGAAGGAGCCGCATATTTATAGTGAGCAAGAAGAACGTTAGCGCGATTCGTCACACGCGATGCGCATGAAACACGAACCCGGTGGTATGCATACAATTCCGGGAACGCGCTCAAGCTTCTGTAGAAAGCAAACACACGTGCTCGCATCCTCCTGTGCGGCGTCAACTCATGCGGCGTTTTATTTTCCTCCGCACGGCTGCTCTTTCTGTTGTGCCCATCAGTCTGCAGAGCCCCGGAGATGTTTTCCCGAGCGCAGTCAGCAGCGAGGAAAGGCGACCTACCGCGCGACACTGTGTGTCGATCGTTATAACTGCTAACCTGGCACGACTCCTGATTAATTCGCTCAGCGTTTTCGCTTCGCTTGGTCTTGTTATTAAATAGTCGCCTGCACTTAGAGACCATTGAGAGCCTGAAGTCCGATGTAACGCACGGCATTTATGTCAGACGCTGACGCAACCGGGATAGGGTGGCGCACGATAATAAGGCGGGGGGGGGGGGGGGGGGATTAAGAACGTCTGCGATGGCCGCGCGCGTGACTATCGCCCCGTCGAGCTGCACCGGGGCCTCGAGGTGCAGCTCGTGCGGGGAGTCGGATCTCCGCTCAGACCAACGCCGCGGCAACGCGCGCAGCCTTACGCGAAAGTTGCACGCCTGCTAACGCTGCGTGATAGGCGAAGCTGTATATCTCGACGTCAGAGTCGTTTTCGTGGCGGCGACGCGAATGTCAGTGTCGCGAACTTGCTCTGTTTGCTTTGTCTTCTTTCTTTTTTCGTGACACCATTTCAACGTCCTTTGAAGAGTAAGTCGGCGCACCGGGGAGAATTAAATTCGGGGCTGTTTGCTTCCACACTGTAAAAACCGATTTACCCACTTAAGGGTGTTTTACGGTGTCTACAAGTGATACCCTTACATCCAAGGAAAATGAATTTCGACAGGCGAAAACACTCAACCACTGGGTGCTTTGAGTTGTCCTAACATCCTTTTCTCTAAAGGATGCAAGACTTGCCATCCCGTTGCTTAGATGGCATGCATGCACGGCGCGCTATTCATTGCCGCACCTTGCTGTCCAGCGAATAATATCCAGGTGTATGTACAGACGGCACCTATATAGATTTAGAACGAATAAAACGTTGTAGTTGCTGCATGGATCAATCGATATCATTAAAACTCACCGGAAAAAAATTCGGCGGACTTTTTTTATTCCTCAAAATTACATTACGATAGGGCGTTGGTGACCAAACAACATAACTCATACACTGGCTTACATCAACTTCTGTGACAGTAGCTTTCGGTGCAAATAACTAGGAGTTGCATAAATCTGCAGATCTTCTCGCAACCAGCTTATAAAATCCTCAGCTTATTTAGCACCCTGAGAAATTTCACATTCAGCAGCATTTTCCGTCTTATAAAGGAGACTTCTCCACCTTCCTGCTCCAATAAAGGAAGTCAGGAAATTAGGCAGATCATTCAAACTAAACATAATTAACGTTATGGCACAGAAACCGCTTTCTTTCTTTCTTTCTTTCTTTTTCTATATGCCTCACTCTACTTGTCCATCAAAAAAGAGGTCGCCGCAGCCTTTGAACTGAGCCCGCGAGCTTGATGAGTTCGGCGGCAGGACGTGCGCTGGACACACACGCCACTCGCGAAAGCGTGCGCTCACCGGTCATTACTGGTCGAGAATGCACGGCCTCGTTTGTTTGCGCGGCAGTGGGCCGCCGGTGCCCCGGACGACGAGCTCGCGTGCGGTATCACCGCGAGCGCGTTCTCCTCGGACGCATGATGCCGCACCGTGACTTCCGCTCGGGAAGCGCAGGCAGCCACCCTATACGGCCACCTGTGGTGCTGCCGGGTCGAGGCGCGGTTGTCTTCCGCGATCCGCTGCGCCCTTTCGGCGTCCGTTGGCACCGTGTCGCCACGTGCGACTGTTTGCCATGCAGCGCGCGTCGCAGCTCGTGCCGAAGGTCGGGGCCGCACAGTCATTCGCCCGCTGACCTGCGAATCCGAGATGTGTCGCTCGAAACGACGCGCTTTGTATGCAGTTCGCGACCCGGCGTGTGTATGCGGCCTTCGTCTGTATCGCTGTTTTCTGGAGCTGTTGCTTCTTTTTTTTTTCTTTTTTGGCATTCTTGCCCGTTCGGTTAACACGTTCAAAAAATGAGTAGCGCGAAACGGACAACGGACAAGGATTCAGACAAAACTAGCGTTTTTTGGTTTTGCTGGGTTCAATTCAAATCGACGAAGGCGATGAATTTCCATTTGAAGAAGAAAATTCAGATGTTTTGCAAAAGAGTTACTGTTGGGGAAGAAGAAAAAAAAAAACGCGACAGGAAGGTGCTGCCATCGATTTTGCCGCTGACGAGATGAAAGGCTCTGTAGATATTGGGAAAACTCATTTTAAGCATTGCGATAAAAATGCCCATGTCGAAAACGTGTGTCGTTGACAAGAAAAGCAAGTTCAGCGCGTTATATACAGTTCCGCGTGGACAGAGCCGGTTGATTCGGCGAGCAAGTGTCTTAGCTCTGCATATACCAGGAGCAGTGTTGGCGAGTTCCAGGAACACATTATTTAGTGCCCTGCATGTTACCCACAAAGACGCTGGAGTACGACTTCTGTAGCCGCGGAGAATGGCGGGACGAGTGCCTCGTTGACCGGTATTTTTGCGGCGTTGTCGCCCCGAGAGCAGCTTGCACCTTGCTGGTTGTTTACCGTCAACCAGTGGATAACTATATGTACGACGTGCGATAATCAGACACTTTCGCATATACGAAACGGCGGCTCCGGCATTAGTCCCTATGCATCTTTCTCTGTCCGACATCCAGTTTTCTCAGTGTGCACAAAGACGGAACAGGCAAGATGGAGAGGTTATGTTTCCCTCGCAGTCCCCTTAGTGGGCTATACGCGTACTATGCATATATAGGGCCGCTTATACATAGTATACACCCTGGCCACTCCGTGGCGTCGCCCTCGTAATTAGAGCAGCGACGTCTACGCGCGGTGAGTGATCGCTGGCCGGTCTCTCACCGCGGCCCGCCGTGCTCGACCGATGATTAATCGGCACGCTTCGAATTGGCCGCATTCGAGGCGCGGAGGCTCCGCGAGCGTCTGCGCCTCGGGGCACATTCGGTATGCGAGCGCGGGCGTACTATGCATGCGCGCGAGCTATGGGTGTCAGTTGCGCGTGTGCACCCGCTCTATACGCACGGCGCCGCGCAGCCAGGCGTTCGGTGCAGGAAAGACGAGTGGCGTGGGCGCGCCTGTGCGCCCGATATCGATACCCAGGTGTTGCCGGGCGCGCGCGCGCGCGCGGTAGATAGTACGAGGAACGGGAAAACAAAAGCGCTGCGCGCACAGCAGCGCGGGTTGTCTCGCGCGCTTCCTCGATTCCGGCGCGCGGCGGATTTCCTCGTTCCCCTTTTGTTCCGAGCGCGCGCTCGCGCCACTGCGCGTCCAAATTTAGTCACGCGCATTCCGTCGCGCGCATATCGATCGCCGAGCCGCAGGTACGTACGCGCGCGCGCGGGGGGGGGGGGGGGGGGGCGTGATGCCGCGTCACTTAGAGGGCGGCGCCGCTGCTGCCGCTGTGGGTGTCCGACCCAAGTCGTCGTTTAAATTAAGTGTCGATTTGAATGCCGAGAAGGGAGCGCGTGTACACCGCGCGGGCGCGCTCGCGAAATCACGAAACGCCTTCTCTAGGTGCCGCCGAACCGGTGAGACAAATAACTGTAGCGCTTGGAAGCTCGGTCAACGGCGCGGCTGCCGATGGTTGACGGTCTAGTTAACTTGCGAGACCCAAGGGCGGGGGGAGCGCTATTTAAAGGCCGCGACTCGACTGGCACTGCGAGGATGCTCGGCGACTTTAGTGCCGCAGCGCGCACACGGCCATTAGTTTGAGGCATGTGTACAGCCGCAGTATATATGCACACCGCGTGCGTAAATAACTGTGGCCACGCACCGAATCGCCACCCATGCCGGTGAGAATTTCCTTGTCCGCCGACGGCGCGTGTGGACGCCTGCCCCATATAGCTCGCCTCCATCAAAGACGGGCGTGGTATACGGGTATATACCTATGTGAGCACGTGAAAATAAAGCCTGTTTTATTTCACGCCCCGATGTGAAAACAGCATAGGGAAGAGGCCCATATGAAAAATTTCATACGCAATTTTCAACAAACCGTAGAACAACTACTGTTCTAAATATTTATCAATTTTTTGTTATTCGCGTACCCTAAAGGCCCTTTTACAGGCATTATATATATAGGTGGTTACATAACATTACATAACATATCACGTTGAATAAATAATGAGAATATAGAAGCAAAACGAGCGCCATTTGCCGAGAACATTACTTGATGAAACATACTGAAAAATACACTGCACACACTGAAAACATACTGGAAAAAGTAGAACTACAATGGTAGTGGCAACAATAGAGAATAATACAACTCTAAGCAGTCGGCACAATACAATTCTATCAGTCGGCCTGCACTAAGCACAAGTGAGATAACAACAAGATAACAATAACAATAAGCATAAGTGAGATAACAGGGTAACAAGTCTTCGCGTTTCCAGTGAACATAAATTTAGACGCGATTTGATATCAGTAATGCTGGAGTAGCGAGAGTACTTCCTTGCGATAAACCTAGCGGCCTTATTCTGAAATGATTCGAGTTTCCCGGCAAGGTATGCTTGATGCGGGTTCCAGATGATGGCGGCGTATTCTACTTGCGATCTGACTAAGTTACGTATGCCAATAGTTTGGTTGAACAAGATTTTGCAGCTGCTTGTGTGACGCATTTGCTGTTGTGTCTAATGTTGATACAGTTCAGAGATTCAGCTTAATAGGTAGAATGTCATAGATACAAATTGAGGCGTGATAAAGGTGTGTGGAGGAAGGGAGACACGAGTAAGGGAGGCGCACGTTTGGTATCCGTATACGCGCTTGCGGGATTTATTTATTTATTTATTTATTTCTGTTTCAATTTCGGCATGGCATGTAAGCGGAGTGGTACATAAACAGAAAAAAATTCGTGAGACTAAAGTTGTGACCTTTGTTGTAAATAAACATAAATCTTGCTTAAAGTTGCACCTTGCACAGGAGGGAAGTAAACACAATTGCATGCATCACCGTTACTTGTACAGTTTGTAATTAATAGCCGCGATAAAGCATTGTTTCACTTATATTTCGCCACGTGCGTTAGATCTGCATATACCACACATGCACCACACACGCGTGTATATATATATATATATATATATATATATATATATACACTCTTTTTTGACTGTATCTTTCTGGCTGTCATATTGACTATCAAATTAAATTACTGATGTGCAAAGCAAACGCACGCACTCGCATGCACATAACCTATCGGCACAAAACGTGCTTGTATACCTTACAGCCTGACGCAGGATTTAGGGCCTTTATGAAGCAAACATAGATTCTCTTTTTTTTTCCTGCGAGAAAGCTAACTTAGCTACAGATTAAAGTCCTGCCGGAAAACGTTTCGATATCACCGCAGTATGTTTAGAAGAAAAGAAAAAGAAACAAACGAGCCTTATTTCTCGCAACTGAGTCAGAACTCTATGCAACGCCGAAATCGTGAAATATTTCATATGACAATGCTTTACGAAAAAATGAGCGCACACACGAGGAGACGACAGTGAAGACAAAGGACTTCGTCACATTATTGTGTCTCAGCGTTTTCGCGAACTCTGTATGTAAAAAATACTCCAAACATTTCGACACACGCATATAGACACCTGGCCCCTGTCCGTTACAACTCGCCAGTCCCAGTCCCAGTCACAGTGATTAAAAGAGAGAGAGAGAGAGAGAGAGAGAGAGGGGGGAGGGAGGGAGGGTGAAAGAAAGAAAGAAAGAAAGAAAGAAAGAAAGAAAGAAAGAAAGAAAGAAAGAAAGAAAGAAAGAAAGAAAGGAATCTTGCACGTGGAGATAAACAGACCTTGACGCGGCACACGAGAGGCATGGAGATAAACGATAACGACAATGATAGCGTACTCCGAAGGGACCTGAAATCATTCACGCGCATACGTTACGCATACGGCTCTCGTGAGTAGTGAATGAGCTGAAGGATAAAGCACGGCGTCAGCTTCTGAGCTGGTCGCCCAAAAAAGGTTCACGTGGCTTGCAGGACAAGTGTTATCGCCAACATTTTTCATGCCAACCACTTCCTGTCACAGCACAAGCGATTATCTTGATCTGTGTACTTCGGGGCGATTAAAAACAATAACAGCAAAAATAGAAAAAAGAAACGCTGACAATAGAGCCTAATATCCTGCCGTACTTTTACAGCGAAGCTGTTTATGCAGACCCTGTGCCGTCATTGTCGGACTCGGCTAGAGCTATCATCATCAGCAATGGCTACAGCGTCGTCGTGGTCTTTCACAGCCACCTCCGTTGCCGCTCGTCATTCCAGCGTAGAAGTTCTCTTCTGTCGTCGTAATGGGGAGGCCGCGTTTATAGGGGTGTGATCCATAGCTTAAGGGGGCATGAGCCATGCATTAGTCTTACGTGACGGACAGATTCAATTTTGACTCACGACATTTAGTTTTGAAGAATCGCAAGCGGCATTTCCGGGCGGGTGCTGCTAACCACGCCACCGAGCAGACTCGAGACATCGAACGCAAGCGACAACGGCGGACTGCGGGCGTACCGCCGCTGACGTTGTTTGCTCCGTCGCAGCCGAACGTGTGTGTAACCTTATTAAGAAACACAAAGACGTCAATCGTCAAACCAATCCAACCTCACGCGTGCAAAAAAAAGATAAATAAATAAATAAATAAATAAATAAGTAAATAAATAAATAAATAAATAAAACAGGAAAACACTGGGAGAACCGCAAAAAGAAAAAGCACTCGTAAAGCATGCTCACCACGCGAAGCGCACAAAAACGAAAATGAGGGAAAAGAATGGTGAAACAAAATATTTACAATATAGACTGCTCGCGAAGTTCGACTTGCATGGTGTAACAGTCGGTGTATAAATAAGACAGCTTCGCTGTTCGACCATCTTCACGGACCGGAAGGGGCGGTGGTTTCTAAACGAAAATATCACCGACGTCTGGTTCGTTTTTCTTTATGAATCACATTTCGGCGTTAGGGAGTAACGCGTGCTGTCGCCACCATAGCGACGCAGTCCGAGATGTCATAGTAACAATTTCGCATACATACATACATACATACATACATACATACATACATACATACATACATACATACATACATACATACATACATACATACATACATACATACATACATTATTTAGTTGTTCCTCACTGTTTCAAATCCGTGCGAGCGATGACGCAACTTCCGTTGCAGATTTTGACCGCTCCTTTAATAAATGCAGCCAAATTGTTCTGCAATGAATGTGATCCTTGCCCATTCGGATTCCTAGTAATTATGTTGTCGCGTGGTAACACCTCTGTCATACAGTTATACTCAAATCTTGCGACAATATCGACTCTCGTCGAAAGCAAGGGTTTGAATTGTAGAAAAGTTAGACGTTATTCCACGCCTCCAATTGTCAGCCAGAACTATCAGCAAAATGACGCTGAAACAGGCGTGTCCTGACCATAACGATATCAAAGGTCTTGTCAGGATCGTAAGTTACGCATCGGTGGGCGCACGCAAGAAGGGAGAGTGATTGCATACATCTACGCTTACATACGAAGTATGGTAAATGAAAACGTGTTCACTCGGCATACGTGCAGAAGAGTGACGAGGCAGTTTAGTCAACCATAAGTAAGCAGGGGCACTTGGTGTTGACATTATTCTAAGCTCTCTCAACTCCCATGCTGTGCGTTATTCTGAGGTCATCTCGCTCCCTTGTTCCTCTACTACACCTTTTCCTTTTCGTTCGCGTATCGTATCAATGAATGTGTGTTGTTTAGTGGCGCAAGGACCAGGTATGGCCATCGCGTATCGTGCTGGTGCTTAAGAGAGAAATAGTGTGTAGTGCAGAGTGATGGCAAAAGCAGAAAGACGGCACTTGCACCCACTTATACGTACATAGACCTGTAAAGCCGGAGTGAGGTTTTCTTCTTTATTTTTTTAAATCAAGTGTCCGTTGTCCATTGCTCTATGATACGCGCAAATAAACAATCGTAATCGGTGTCGTATGTGTCAGGCGTGCACGCTAATCAGCGATAACTGAACCTTTGTATACATATAGTCGTCAGCCCTTTATTCTCCCTGAATCAGACTCATCGTCGGACCATGCATACAGCGCGCTTCAGCGAACACTTTCAAATTTTTTTTTTTAATTGCCTGTGGCAGATAGCACAATTCTAGTCCATGAGCTTGTCTACTCAAAGAGGCGGACATTAATTGCAAAAAAAAAGAAAATTGACATGCATAATCGATTAATTGACAAACATTCCCAAATTAATGTTTAACCAATTAATTTGTGGCGCTGAATTCTTGCAATTACATCGCCGTCTTTTGGGGAATATATGTTCTGGAGCGCGGTTACAATTTGCGAATTCTAGCGGGTGAGACTGCAAGGCATATCCATTTAAAAAGAATTGTGTGGATGACACCATTTAGGAGATATTGGCCGTCAAACTTGCGGTAAAAATGCACTGCCATTCCACTTCCTTAACAAAACGTCTCTTTATGCATTGAACCCCAAAAGTAATTGGGACGCCTATGCAATTTTCCGCAAAGTTCTGGAATTAATATTTCGGGACTGGTGTCATCCTGAGAATTCGAGGCTAGAATTTGTAAATTGCAATATGGGGCATAAGGTAATTAGTTAAGAACATAATTAGTGAATTGTTGATAATTTCAGTCGAATATGCATTTCAATCTTTTTTTTTTGTGCAAGTAATGACCGCCTCTTTGAGTAAACCAGCTCACGGACTAGACTTGTACCGTCACAGGCAATTTTTAAAATTTTTCGGAAGTGTTCGCCGAAACACCCGGATATACTATAAGTGGCTCGCAGCAGGCGGCCACTTCGGAACGTTAGAATTAACTGTCACGCTCCTTCGTGTTAAGTCCGCATTCGCATCCACTACGGGGACAGCGGCCTGCACCGCACGGGTGGTGATTCACTTGAGCGAGCAGTAATCATTGTGGGCGCTCCGGCAGCTCCCCGTTCACCTATAGCCACTGACAAAAGAATGTGGCCGATAAGGTCGAGCGGGAAGCCTGCGCCGCTTGTACCGAAGCGCGTACGACTGAACCCGTCTGGCCGAGACAAAGGCGTTGACAAAAGCGTCTTGAGTGGCTGCGAAAAAAAAATGGCCTCATTCCTTCCGCCTCGAGCCCAGAGTCGACGAGCGCGGCAGCGAGCCAGCGCCTTCTCACATCTCGGTGCCTGCAGACTTTGAATTTTCCGGGGGAAGCGCGTCAGTTGCGCACGGCGTGCATTGTTCGCTGCGTAGGATGACGCGTGTGACCTCTCGCAGTTGTCACCGAACTCGGCATTACGCGCACTATTACGCGTTTTAAACGGTGCGGCACGTGACACGCCCAATCTACGAGTCTCGCGTCTCGTTGGTCACTGCGAGATTTTTTGACGCGCCCTCGGCGAGACCTCTCGGCGAGAAGCCCGCGAATACACGCAAAGTGCCTCGAGCGTCCAGTCACGCGGCAATTTTGCGTGCAATCGCGGGCTTCTTTCAGGCACGGAAAAACGCTTTTACGTAGCACCTACTGAGCAACAGCAAGCAGTACCGGGATTTTTTCGTGTCGCTCTGCTATTTTCTCATTGACACCTTTCACCTAACTATAAAATTCGATAAGTTCACTAATTAATTAAGACTAATTATCTAATTAGGCGGAATGAAAAGATAATGCGAGTGTCTCCAAGCGACGGCAAACAACACTACCTTGGTTCGGTTCGGCTACGTGGTATCGGCTTATTTTTAAACTCTAAAGTTAGCTGGGCCACCCTGTATAATGACACAACTACACAGCCTGATATACATAATGATGCAATTCACCGTAACTTTTTTTTTTAATTTCAGCACGCATTGTTAGAAAAGTCCCGTGTATAACATTTTGGTATGCATTTATGCAAAAGTTCTAACGCCAGATGACGACCAACTTCGAGGTCAGTTCGAGACGCGTTCAGGTTCTAATAAACAGATAAGAAGCTACCTGATAAGGCGTCAAACTAAGCCGCTTTGTTCAGCACAAATAAACCGAAGACACGTGCTGTGAGTTCTGCTCACGTGCTGTGGTTTCGTCGATCGCGCCGAGTGGTTGATAACTGCGATAACAGCACGCGATGATGTGCGCGTACCAGAGGCTAACGGCTGAACAAAAGATGGATCGGGAGGATTGAAATTGCATTCCGAGGTTTTGCGTGCCAAAACGAAGATATGATTATGAGGCACGCTGTATAGTGGGTTACACCGGATTAATTTTTACCCCCTGCCATGGGGTTCGTTAACGTGCACCCAGTGCACCATACCAGGGCGTTTTTTTCTGCATTTCGGCAACATCTAAATGCTGCCGTCTCGGCCGGGATTTGACCCCGCGACCTCGGGCTTATCAGCGCAGCGCCAAAGCCGCGACGGCACCACGGCGGGTAGGTCGGGAGAATAATAGTATAAAATATGGCTCCTAGCTGGCTGTACTATGTCTCTACGGGGGACGGGATTAAATGACTACAGCTTCCTTTGTTTTTCGTGAGGAACCGTTGCGTGTGGGACGCATGGAAGGCGCCTAAATGTCGTGACGTTAAGAGATCTCTCCAAGACCGTGATGATTCTGTACTGCTCGACTCCGGCGATTGCTTACCTCCTGCAGCCCGTCTCGTGTGAAGCGGCAACCGCTTGTAACGCATTTTCTACGTATTTTGAAGCTTTTCCGCCTTTGAGTCAACGCGGCCACTGCATGTTATCGTTGATCAAGCGATTTTCGCTTCATTCGATAACCACAGAGAACACATTTCGTCCGGTCTTAGAGCGCAGTCGTTGCGCACGGGTTGAACACCTGGCGAACAGCAACACCTGGCGACGGCATGCCGAAAATACGTTCAATTCAGTTGCTGCTTGACACTTAGTACATTGTAAGTGTTAGGTCTTTAGAGATAACACTTATAATGCGTTAGGTTGCGGCGTTTGTACTGTGTTATAAACGCAGCATTCACCCGCATATAAACAGCTGGACTTACAGCGTTCACGCGCATGGCTCTGGAATGAGTGTGGGTTAGAGACGTACGGCAACGATTGCGGGTGGCTCCTTACACTCAATACTACACACAGCGGGAGAGTCCTTCAAATAAACTTTGTTTCGGTCTCGAGAAGATACCTTTCGTCGAAGCGACACAGGTCGCCTCAGAAGAGCTGAAAGCTGGGCAAGTTGATTTGTTGACACGGTTAAAAAGGAACATCATAAAAAAAGTTGAAAAGAAGGCAAGGCCCACAACAAAAGGGATGACTAGTAATTACTTTGTTGACATCGACACGAACATAAATGCGTTAAGAACAGAACAGTCTGAACATAAAATACCATGATCTATTCAAATGAGGCGAAGAAATCGAAACCGAGAATACATGTAACTGCGGATAACATATCGACTGCGAACATAACATTTTCTTTTTGTCGCAGATAAAGGAGAGCGCACTTACGCCGGCATCAGCAAACTTGTTGCAGAAAGCCTCCAATCGAGCAAGTTGTTCAGTCTCTGAAGTCGTACTTAAAGTACAGCGCTCGCCATTCAAATCTGGGGCCACATTCACAAAGCTTTTCTTTCGTACGTGTTTGCCATTGGCCCGACCGGCTTCCCTAACACTATATCCAACACGTCACAAATGGCTCGCATGAGCACTTGCGAACAGTGCTAGCGCAACAGCTTTTTATTGTCAACACGCGCCGCAGGGAGCAGCCGTGCTCCTCAAGAAAGCATGGAAAAGTTGGACGAAGGCCCGCTCTCCACGGAACTCCTTTGTTCCGCTAACCTCGTGTCGCGTGTCTTTCTTCGCGTGTCGTCCAGAACTTGCGCTGCTCTTGTCAACCTTGCTTCTTTGTCCCAAACGCCGCCGCTGACGGAGCAGCCACAATGCGCAGCACTGCACCGAACTGCGCGGACTCCGGGGATGCGCACACACTCTGGTAGGCCCGGTCGAAAACAAGGCAGGACACGCTCACGCCAGATGCTTATCCCGCGAACGGCTCTTCTTGAAGCGGCCCCATTTTTTGTTTCAACCTGTCCCGAGGAAACACCCCGTGCGCCCGCGGGTGTGCCGGTGGTCGTGCAGCTCATTAGACGCTCGCGCTGGGCCGCTCCTAATCGGGCGTGCTTCGGTGGCCCTTTGTTTCGACTGCGGGCTTCATTACAGCAGTTTATAGCGAGCTTGCGGTCGTGTTCGTCGGGAGCTCGCTGCATGCGGAAGACGCGCGTTACGCACGCATGCGCAGGCGTGAAGTCACGGGTCACTTGCCAGTAATTGATTCGGAGGTTCGTGGAGGTTGATTTACATTGCAACTTCCGTGATTTCGCAAAGGATCGATTGTTCGGCACGGCTGAACTCCGTGAAAACATCCTGAAACAACTCCGTTCACTGCAATAATATGTGACCCAGACCTGGTATTGTCTTTACACGTTTTGTGCATCTACACTGTAAAATAATTTAGACCCTAAACAGTGAAAAATGGTGTAAATGTGTCTATAACGCACACCCTTAGGGTGTTACCTATATAACGGACACCCTAAGGTTGTGAGTTATAAACACATTTACACCCTTTTTCACTTTTTAGGGTGTAAATTATTTTACAGTGTATATGCGGCAGGCACTGTAAACAGATTTGAGCGTGCCCATTCAGTGGCGTTGACAGCAGCGGCCTAACGATGATAACTATATAGTTAATTGACAATCTTAGTTATTTAAACTGCCAACTGATCCAACAGGGAGTTTTCTTTTGTTCACGTTTATTGCGAATTTTGTCCTGCAAAAAAGCTTTCTTGCGACTTGAATCCCCTATTTCTAATAGTTAGAGACAGTCGTTGCTGAAAGACCCGGTAGGTGATTACTTTTTTTTTCTTTTCTTTTTTTAGGTGACGCATTCGCAGGAGAGAGTTTTGCCCCTCTGATTGCTCTAATACACAAAGTGTCCCACGTAACTTTGGCCAAACTTTAGAACTATGCATATGCCACGTAGCGGGACAGAACAAAGATAATGTTGTTTGCCATCGCTTGAAGATACTCAAATTATTTTTTTACATTCCGCCTAACTATCCAATTAGTCTAAATTAATCAACTTCTCAAATATTATAGTTAGATTAAAAGTGTCAATGAGAATATTGTGGAGCGACATGAAAAACTCCCAATACAGAGAAAGAGAGAGAGAGAGAGAGAGCAAGGATAGGAAAGGCAGGGAGGTCAACCAGACGAGCACCCGGTTTGCTACCCTACATTGGGGTGCGGGTAAGGGGAATAGAAAGAGGGAAAAAAGGGAGAGAGTTGGCACTGAGTGCGTGTGGGAGGATGCACAGGGACACTATAAGCGGTCTCTTAAGCCGGTGCACTTCAAGTAGTGTACTAGCGCACGAATCACTTTTCGTGCTAGTGACGGGCGTGGCCACGGTCGGAGTACCTTTGACTCGGGGAACGGTCGCGTGTCCCGTCGATTTAAAGTTGTCCACAGAGAGAGGCGTTGTACGTCGTAGCGAGGGCAGGTACACAATTGGTGCTCGATGGTTTCCTCGCTACTACAGGAGTCGCACATCGGGCTCTCGGCCATTCCCATACGATAGGAGTAAGCGTTCGTGAACGCCACTCCCAGCCACAAGCAGTCTAGCAAGGTTGTTTCACCGCGGGAAAGGCTGGATGGCAGTTGTAGCCGTAGCATGGGGGTCCAGCTTATGCAATAGGCAGTTGAAGGCTTCAGGAAGCTTCTGACTTTTTGCGTGCAAGCAGGCGGAGTTCCCTGGCAGCGTCCGACCTCGCCAATGGTACCGGACTCGTCTGGGTGTCTTCGTGGGCAGAGCGGGCAGCCCTGTCAGCAAAGTCGTTGCCGACGATGTCATAGTGAGCAGGAATCCACAGCTTTCTGTTGCTCAGTACGTGCTACGTAAAAGTGCTTTTCCGAGCGTGAAAAAAGCCCGCAAATGCGCGCAAACTTGCCGCGCGACTGGCCGCTCGAGGCACTTTGCCTGTATTCGCGGTCCTCTTTCACGCTCGGAAAAACACTTTTATGTAGCACGTATCGTTAGGCGTTTTGTTCTACAAATGTGCCCATGGGAATAAATGAGACCAAATTAAGTACTGATGTGGTATTCGACCCGCCGTGGTGGAGTAGTGGCTTTGGTGTGGCACTGCTAAGCCCGATGTCGCGGGATCAAATCCCGACCGCGGCGGCCGCATTTCGATGGGGGCGAAATGCAAGAACACCGGTGTACCGTGCACTGGGTGCACATTAAAGATCCCCTGGGGGTGGAAGTTAAGACGGAGTCCCCCACCACGGCGTGCCTCATAATCATATCGTGGTTTTGGCACGCGAAACCCCAGAATTCTTTTTCTTGTACTCATTATTCGTTTTGAGAACGGCACGCAACAGCGAGTATGGAGCGGAGCGAGAGGAATCGGGCGCTGCCGTGTTCTCGTAAGGTATCGCACAAAATGAATTATATTCGCTGCACTACGAAGTAATCGCCTTGTATCAGAAATAAAAGCAAATGCTTTTTTTTTATTCATGAAGCGTTATTGTGTTCTATAGTGCTGCACTATGACAAACATCAGCCTCATTGGCTTTTACTTTGACATAATTTGGCATGCTGTTTTTTTTTAGTTTTCATTTGCGCACGAAAGTTTTTTTTTTTTTTTTTTTGGTTCAGCAAAGATAATCTTCTAGATAAACGCTCCCTGGAATTTCATGGTATATAATTTCTTGCTTTTAGATTACCACTCATTATCGCTGTATGTCTAATTCACAATTTTCTTTTAGGCTAGAAAGTGTGGTATATCTGCACATCCCGCTCTGAATGACTGCGGTTGTATCCAATGCGCAAAATAAAGCTTTAGGGTATCAGTCTGAAGCAAGGAGACAGTGCCGACATGGCGATGTGAATTTGCAGGACTGATGAGTGAGTGCATTTGATATTCGAACACAAATAGAATAAGAGCACCAGCGAATTAAAAAAAAAAAAAGCAATAGGCAGATGAGACGCCGCATTGCCATCAGTGCTCTTCCCCGGTTCATGCGCCGCAGTGGCCACAGCGAGAAGACCGCATTGATCAGAGATCCCGCTCCCCGCTGCTCCTTTTGCTCGAGCGACAAGCATGCGGTGATATAGGCTGACGCATCACCTTGACCTCGCGAAGCTCTGCGTCCGAGCGCAATCTTCTGGTAGATTTTCTTGCAATGTCCAATTTTTTAATAAAATCACTCTCTCGGAAAAATTCTCCATACTTTGTTCTGTTGTTTTCAGTTTAAATGAAAAGCACAAGGCCCTGTGGCTATAAAGAATGAAATAACGAACACTTTTTTGAAGGTGTTATCACACTTTGGTAAGTAAAAAAAAAATAAAGAACGGGGAGCACCCAATGAAACATGCGCACTTACCAAGTGATATGCGTGCGCGAAGCAGGAAAATATTTCATCGTGTCAGTCTGCATATTGTAGGTTTCTATTTTTTTTTAATTAGGCACTTCGTTTGGCATTCAACCTGGGAAAGCCTAACGTCACTCAACAGGAACGTTCAATCAAGATTGGGTCGACTCACAAAATGAGCTATCTTAACGTGTTCTATATTTCTGCTAATAACTGCATCTCTCGCAACCTTAAATATTCAGTACAGGTAGTTGCATATATCGCAACCAAAAGTCTCGATGCGTTTCCCGGGGCTGTGTAAAGACGCCAAGCAGGTCGACAACAAAGAGCGACATGGGGTTCATAGTTATGCTTGACTGACGCTGCTCGTATATTCGTATAGAGGCGAAGAACACAACTTTTTTTTTTCACCCAACAGCGAAGAAATCAACTTAAAATTAGTGCGAGATCCCTATATGCACCCCTCCATCGGCACTCCTCTATCGCATCCATATACGTTATATATTTACTGCTTTGCGGGGAAGACGCAACCGAGGCAACTTTCGAGAACGGTGGAAGACAACTTCTTTTTTTCTTTTTGTGGCTTAAAAGAAAATTAATTTGATAAAGCTTTATCCGTTTGCAAATAATACAATGAGTCATTAGAAGCGCTATTTAGTGTATTTTTACTAGGGCCCGCTCAGCGTTCAATTGACGGCTAAACATAGGCCCAAAATGTTTTTTAGCATATTTTGAGTCGCCTGTGCGCACTGATGCCCAATATATGTGCGTAAACATTCTTCGCGTAAAGCACAGCTCTTGGTCACTTAGATGGTATAAAATTTGTGTTTTTGTATGAAGCCACTTTTGTAGAAAAAAGTTCCAAATGTGGACCAATTTCCTTTTTTTTAATGGATAATAAAAAATGGGGGAATATCTAATGATCAATTAATGCAATTTTAGGTGTAAGGCATATCTTCTGTCATTCTGAGAAAATTAAGTGCCCATTTTTTTTCATTAATGAAATTCAGCTTTTGCAACGCCTTTCATGGTTCATACTTTCGTGCCTTTTCAGGTGGTGCCTGAGCTGACGACAATATTTCTTTTCTTTTTTGGGGGGAAGGAGGGGGGGTAGAACTCGGACGTTTCACGGAATGACTTTTTGTGTTGTACGCAAACTGCGAAATTTTTTTAGAAAAAGGTCGCAAATGGTCGAGCGCCAAGGTTGGCACAGTTGACGTGGAATGACCCTGATAGACAGTCATTATTTTTCTGTGCTGTAGATGTTTTGTTGGCCATAACACACCTGGCATGTTCCTCTAAATAAGGTTGGTGATGCATGAAATGACCCACTCATACACGGACCGTATACGTACACACAGAGACACACACAATGTGCACAAATAACGAGCACAAGCATCAAGCATCTAGAGCGTCTTTTGTTCAAGCCAGTGTCCCGGAAGTGGACTAAAAGTGCCTTCGTTGCGCGCACTGCGCTATCAGCGCTTCTACAAGGTCCAAGAATATGGTGCAGCTCCAAAGACTTGCCGCGTAAACTTAAAGCAGATTTTAGTGCCACTCCTGTGGCCGAAAAGCGCGTGCAGACTAACAAAGCATGGTGTAAGTACAGTACGCAGTGGCGATCGCACTCCTTGCAATTTGGACAAAAAATGTAATTGGTATAAGAGACGCTTGAAACGAACACGGTGTGGACATGTGCGGTCACGCCTTGAGAGGCCACTCAGCACGCGAAAGTCACACTTTGGGTCGATATTTCGAATGGGTCCGTACCGGTGTTTGGCATCACACCAAAGTTCGCGTTGAGAACGCCACGCAACTGCACTGCCGAGGGTTGATCCGTCTTTTCTGAGGGAAGTGGCAGAGGCACCTTGTTGAGGTGAGTCGCAATGCGCCCCTCCAGCAGCCCGGTCGACCTCAACGTTGCCTGCTATGCTGCAGTGGGCATTCAACCACTGAATCATGAACGATGTTGTGGATCAGCGCATGCAAGCATCGGCGTGTGTAAGCGGTTGATGTTTCGAACAAGCTGACCTTTTGCTTGTGGCGACCTCGGGGAGAACAGTGCCGCACGGGAATCAGGGGAGATCACCCATCGATGTGCCTGCTGGTCCAGGGCGTGTGAGAAAGCAGCACGCGCACAGTGCAGCGAGCTCCGTGGCAATGGTAGACGGCCTATATGTCTGAGCCTCCCCGAAATTGTTGTCTTGGCGGATGTAATCCAGACGCCTACTGTAGAAGATTCGGATGCTACTGATACATCGCTATAAATGTGACGCCGGCCTTCATAGCATTTTGAGATGAGTTCAAGTGCAAAGTATTTTAAAGCTGGCAAAGGGGTGTTAACCTTTCCCTTTATACCTGTCGCTGTCACAGAGATCTTCCAGGAAGAGCTCTTCCGCGGTTGTAAAAGAGGCGCATGAAGGGCTGTTATGTGAAGAGGCAGCAGGTAGCGCGCGAATACTAGTAGTTGCGAGTGGTGGTCTGGTGCCAGTATCGGATATGGTCGCGAAGTAGCAGTTGCGTTTGAAGAATTAGGAGCCTGCCTTTGGTTGAGGTGCTCCGGAGAAGTCTCAGGCAGATTCGTAATACTTTGACTAGTGAGTACTCTAAGGTTTTGTTACTATTTTGCGAGAGTCTCTGTAGGGCCGGAAGTCTACCGAAGAAGACCTTCGCAAAGCGCAGCCGCATAAGTGCAGTAGAGGCTCAACAAAGCATGCATTCATTTCTCCGCACAGCATGCGAGAAAGTGCTGGCAAAAGAGTCGAGCTTCTCCCTCAAATGTTTGACGTCAGCGTCCACGTTGCCTGCCGATATCGATCAATTGATGCAGCGTCATGCCAATGGGCTGCTTTCGGTGCGGCAGTTGTTCAAACGAATCGATAGCCTTGCAGATTCCCTTTCAGCAAAGGTCCGTGGCCTGTGCACGAAGTCGGGCGCGTGCCATCTTGCCTCTCCTGCTGAATCGCCATTTTGTTTCCATGCGAGCCCAAACACGTATGCTACGAAGCGCTCAATATTTCAAACCAGCTCTCTTGGAAGGCTCGCGGAACAGCCATTCGTTTCTATATGTAATAAGCAGCAGCTTAAGGTCCCGTAAATATGCGATTGAAAGGCGTGAGTCCTCCCTATACCACTACCCTCCCTCTCTTGGTGAACATTATCTGCTGCACAGACGCATGTGGGAAGCCTCCTCCAGCCAATGAATCCGTCTTCCTTTCAGAATTAAAGCGCCTGCAGTACCGGCAGCCAAATCAGAACTCTTGGTCATTAAACATCGCAGAAAAGGTCGTAAACCAAGAGGTTACATTCCGGAAAATGAGTCAACAGTGTGCTTATACACTCATGAAGGATCCGCAATCAGGCTAGTTGAAAAAATCAAGTTTCTTGGGTATCACATAGAAGGAAACAATGCTAACTATAGAACAACACAACATATCTCGAATAAAACAGCCGAAGACATTAGCTCACTAAGGAGAATTACCACTAGACACAGAGGTTCAGGAGAAGACAGCGCTTTGAGGCTAATACACGCCTTTGCTCTCTGTCACTTCGCTTAAGTGGCTGGATTATTCAAATGGAAGCAGGCAGAACTTAACAAACTTGATGTGATGCTCAGGAAGCTCGTTAAAGTAGCCCTAGGGATACCCAGTAACGCTGCAACCGACAAACTCATGAGTCTAGGGGTGCACAACACAATGGAAGAAATCGCGGAGGCCCAACAGCTAGCGCAACACGAAAGATTGACAAAAACACGAGCTGGCAGGAACATATTACAGGCAGTAGGTATAGAACTGAATAGATCAAGGAGCCCATTAGAGGCTGAAGTAGAATTAAGGACTGAAGTTAGGAACAAGATCAGAACCAACCCTCTCCCCAGAAACATGCATCCAGAATATAACATCAAAAGGAGAAAGGCGAGAGCTAAAGCGCTCTTGCAGGAAATAGAGCAGCAGAACCAAGTGGCAGCTATAGTTGATTCTGCCTGGGTGAAAGGTAAAGAAGCATATATGGCCATTGTATAAAATTATCAAGGGAAGGTGCAAGACGCTATCACTATTTTTACCAATGACCCCATGGTGGTGGAACAAGCGGCAATTGCTCTAGCCATCAGGAGTAATAAATTTACAGTGATTAGAAATCCGCTATAAAGTGTTTTGATAAGGGCTACGTAGCTGGAGTTGCAGCTAAACTTTTTGAAAACATTGGGATTATGAGAACTGAAATCGGATGTATTTCTGCGCATATGGGGAAAATGGACGAGACTCGGGTAAACCTCAATGAGGTTGCTCATGACTTGGCACGAGGACTTGCTAACCGTGACAGTCACAACCGAGCCGTTCACCATCAAGCCAGGGAATCTAGAGATCATTTAATAACTTACAATGACATAACCAAACATTACTATTTAGGACGCAGGCAATTCCCATTGCCACATTCAAAACTGAACAGGGCTCAGGCAGTCTCACTTCGCTTATTGCAAACAGGTATACATATCCCACGCCGTACCACATTAATAAAATATATGCAGAGAGGGAGATTAGGATGGAATGCAACGATTGTAATGGCATCATTGTAATCAGATATATATGCTGGCGGGGTGTCCCGCGACTCTCGTCCCCAACGTCATTGAAGAATGGGCACAGTGGGAAAAAGGATTCAAAGCCCATTGTTTCAAGACCAACTAAGGGCAGTCCAGAGGGCCCATGATGTCGCTGAAGGGCTTGGCATGACAGTGCCAACGTGGGAGCTCCTTGGCTTAAAATGTCGAGCCTCCGGACCTCATTAAAATAAAGGTTTTCACACACACACGCCGAATGAGACCCACGTCGCACATTTCTTTGCGTTCTGTGCATAAGAGGACGGAGGCTTGCCCAGTCTTGAACGCCCATGCAGGAGTGTAAGTGGCTTACACGCGATTAAGCCCCGTCGCTACACAGGGATCAAGTGGCGGAGGCCAACGCGACTGAAAGTGGCAGTGTTTTGCGTCCTTTGGGAACTCCTGACTCATAGTGTTCGTGGCTTCGGAGGCCCTTCTTTTGCAAGAACTATGTTGTTCTCAAGCACCTAGGTAGAACTTATCGAGATTACCTGCAAGTTTACAGGGACAGGTCGGTCAGCGTAGTCGAAAGTAGCCGCACTGCTGCATTTTGGATCCCTTCCTTTGCGACTGTGCTTGGTCCGGTCAGCTAGTTAGACCGCCTCTTAATTAGACTGTCGTGCACCAAGACTTAAAAATATGCAAATGCCACGTAACTGGACAGGACAAAGGCAATGTTGCTTGCCGTCGCTCGGAGACACTCAGATTATTGTTTGAATTCCGCCTAATTACATAATTAGCTTTCGTTAATTAATGAACGTCTCAAATATTATAATTAGATTCAAAGTGTCAATAAGAAAATTGTAGAGAAACCTGAAAGCTCCCGATACAGCTCTCTGTTGTTTAATACGTGCTACATAAATATGTTTTTCCGACCTTGAAAGAAGCCCGCGAATACACGCAAAATTGCCGCGCGACTATCCGCTCGAGGCGCTTTGCATGTGTTCGCGGGCTTCTTTCACGCTCGAAAAAAACACTTTTATGTAGCACGTATTAAACAATAGAGGGCTGTATCGAGAGTTTCTCATATTGCTCTACAATTTTCTCGTTGACACCTTTAACCTAAATACAATATTTGAGAAGTTGATTAACTAATTAAGACTAATGATGTAATTATGCGAAATTCAAACAGTAATCTGAGTGTCCCCAAGCACACAACACTCCCTTGGTTCTGTGCAGCTACGTGGTATTTGCATATTTTTAAATGTTGGCGCACGATAGTTGGGACACCCTGTATAGATTAATCGATGATTACAGAGAGTACTGCACTAAGGTCTGAAATCGAGCTTGTTGGCAAGGCAACATCTTTGAACGAAACAGCGCAAAAAACGAGACGCGGAGGGCGGCAAACCGACACACTCACCAATTTCTCAAGTTGAAGGATTTCGCAGCACGTACTTTGCGTTCGGTACGAGCGGGCCGACAAGCAGCTCGCGATGACGCGCCAACGTGTGCTGCGCCGCGCAATATCTACTTGTTTTGCTCAGTTTGCTGCTACGTGGAGCTCTCGTAGGCCTGCGCATACATCTCCGCCGCTGCAACTAAATCTTCCCGCAATCACTAGAGGCCGTTTTTTCTTTTCCTACCTTCGCTTCTTGAGCTAATAATAGCATGGGTGCGCGGCTCGGAAGTGCTATCGCAAATACACGTAGGCGGTTATTCGGGCCAAGTCCTCGCGTTACGCAAAATTATTCGCCTTCTGCGCCCGAGCATGCCGACCGGTGCCAACCCCAATTGGCCTCCTATCGGCAGTCTCGTCGTCTGGCGAGCGCGCGCTGCAACAGCCGCCGAACTGGATCAGGTGGCCCAGCCCTAAATACCGGCGGCTTTCTTTTATTCAGTGCCGGCGACGAATCTGAATTGCGGTCTGTAGCAGACGAGCGCTGTGTTCTTATTGCCTGCGCTGGCCCAGGTGAGTTTCGGGCACTGGTTCTTGTTGCGCGACCTGAGCCTCGATGAGGCCGAATGGAACAAGAGCGCGTACGCACGCGTGCAGACAGACACACGCACAAAGAAACAAAGAAACAAGCAAACACGCGCTTGCGCACACAGTCTAAGCAAGCATGCACCTCGTGGATTAGCGAGGGACGATGGTCGCGACGGAGATCCCCGCCGGGTCGTTAGCGGGTCGCTTCTCAGTCCGGCGCGGCTCGTCCTCCTTTTTCTGGGACCGCCTTGGTCGCCGCCGCCGGTCACACTGGCTCATTACGTGCCTGACCCCGCCCGCCCAGGCTTCGGAGCCGCGCTTCGCGTCCGTGTGCGTGCGTTAGCGCGTGCGCCCGCGTTGACGATGGCTAGAGTGTCTCTCGCCGCTCCGCGTTTGGCGACTGGTTTACGCAGTGAAAAAGGTCGCCTAGTTTCGGGCGCTAAAGGTGGTCGCCGAGCGGCGCCTGCGGAGATCACATCGCAATGTGTCTACAGAGGAGTACGTTTTGGCCAGAAGATATATATATATATATATATATATATATATATATATATATATATATATATATATATATATATATATATATATATATATAAACAGGCACAATAAAAGCGCAGTCCTTTCCTCTGATTCGTGACTAGGGGCCATTGGCACAGCCCACGAATTTGTTTGGCGTCCCACGAAGAAGCCTTCGGAGGGCCTTAGTTTGCCCTTTCATTACGCGAGGCTCATGCCGACGTCAGCGCACAACCACGACCCAGTTTTGTTACGACAGTTATTGGAAGCTGGCATCGGTGCCGCGACGAGAGCCTATTGCTCGAAACGGTGTCAAAAGCACTTATGTCAGAGATAACTTCAGCTCCCGGTCGCAAATGTCCTCTTACTTGACGATGACGCCATAGACAGCGGTTTCCTCGTGCAGAAAGTGCTCGCCGACATCGACCGAGCTTTCGTGCACGACTGAGCTTTTGCGGTTCAAAACGCAAGGGAACAAGGTTTGCTTGAACTACGGACTTACGTGGCAGCAATCGAATCGCATTTCCACAAGCGAAGGCCGCCTTTCTACGCAGGCGGAGAGCCAAGGCACTTCGTGTGCCGATATTCGTGCAAATTAAGGAACTCCAGATGGTCAAACTTATTCCATAATCCTCCGCTATGGTTCCCCTCTCTGCTCAGGCGCACTTTCGGCACACTGGAGAACATCAGTCAATCATATATGCCGGTTGAGCACGTCTGAAAAAGCTGGTCAGTAGAAACCTCACGCATGACTTTCAGCGGCAGCCGGTGGCTGAAGTATGAAATTTGTATGCGAGAATTACATTCGCACCGACGATGATTGTGTTAGACGTCACTGCGTAGACTTCTCACACAAAACAACCGTCGCGGTGCACGCTCAGCGGCCATGGTGTTGCGCTGCTATGCACGAGGTCGCGGGATCAAATCCCGAGCTCGGCGGCCGCATTTCGATGGGGGCGAAACGCAAAAACCGCCGTGGTCCCTTGCATTGGGTGCACGCTAAAGATCCCCCTGGTGGTCAAAAATAATACGGAGCATACTATGGCATACCTCATAATCAAATCGTGGTTTTGGCACGTAAAACCCCACAATTCACACTTCTGACACTGCATCCGCCTAATTTGTTACTTGTATAGCTTGTGAACTTGTGAACTTTCGAAGTTAATCGACAAGCGTAAGACAGCTGACATAAGGAAGTATAACATGGATAGAATTGAACAAGCTCTCAGAAACGGAGGAAGCCTAAAAGCAGTGAAGAAGAAACTAGGAATTGGCAAGAATCAGATGTATGCGTTAAGAGACAAAGCCGGCAATATCATTACTAATATGGATGAGATAGTTCAAGTGGCTGAGGAGTTCTATAGAGATTTATACAGTACGAGTGGCACCCACGATGATAATGGAAGAGAGAATAATCTAGAGGAATTCGATATCCCAGAAGTAACGCCGGAAGAAGTAAAGAAAGCCTTGGGAGCTATGCAAAGGGGGAAGGCAGCTGGGGAGGATCAGGTAACAGCAGATTTGCTGAAGGATGGGGGCAGATTGTTCTAGAAAAACTGGCCACCCTGTATACACAATGCCTCAAGACCTCGAGCGTACCGGAATCTTGGAAGAACGCTAACATAATCCTAATCCATAAGAAAGGCGACGCCAAAGACTTGAAAAATTACAGACCGATCAGCTTACTGTCCGTTGCCTACAAAGTATTTACTAAGGTAATTGCAAATAGAATCCGGAACACCTTAGACTTCCGTCAACCAAAGGACCAGGCAGGATTCCGTAAAGGCTACTCAACAATAGATCATATTCACACTATCAATCAGGTGATAGAGAAATGTGCGGAATATAACCAACCATTATATATAGCTTTCATTGATTACGAGAAAGCGTTTGATTCAGTCGAAACCTCAGCAGTCATGGAGGCATTGCGGAATCAGGGTGTAGACGAGCCGTATGTAAAAATACTGAAAGATATCTATAGCGGCTCCACAGCCACTGTACTCTTCCATAAAGAAAGCAACAAAATCCCAATAAAGGAAGGCGTCAGGCAGGGAGATACGATCTCTCCAATGCTATTCACAGCGTGTTTACAGGAGGTATTCAGACACCTGGATTGGGAAGAATTGGGGATAAGAGTAAATGGAGAATACCTTACTAACTTGCGATTCGCTGATGATATTGCCTTGCTTAGTAACTCAGGAGACCAATTGCAATGCATGCTCACTGACCTGGAGAGGCAAAGCCGAAGGGTGGGGTTAAAATTAACCTGCAGAAAACTAAAGTAATGTTTAATAGTCTCGGAAGAGAGCAGCAGTTTACGATAGG
Source organism: Dermacentor andersoni (assembly GCF_023375885.2). NCBI lineage: Eukaryota > Metazoa > Arthropoda > Arachnida > Ixodida > Ixodidae > Dermacentor > Dermacentor andersoni. The sequence goes on along the minus strand of NC_092814.1, from coordinate 50,948,370 downwards.
TAGCGAGGCACTGGAAGTGGTAAGAGAATACATCTACTTAGGACAGGTAGTGACTGTTGATCCAGATCATGAGAGTGAAATAATCAGAAGAATAAGAATGGGCTGGGGTGCGTTTGGCAGGCATTCGCAGATCATGAACAGCAGGTTGCCATTATCCCTCAAGAGAAAAGTGTATAACAGCTGTGTCTTACCAGTACTCACGTACGGGGCAGAAACCTGGAGGCTTACGAAAAGGGTTCTACTTAAATTGAGGACGACGCAACGAGCTATGGAAAGAAGAATGATAGGTGTAACGTTAAGGGATAAGAAAAGAGCAGATTGGGTGAGGGAACAAACGCGCGTTAATGACATCTTAGTTGAAATCAAGAAAAAGAAATGGGCATGGGCAGGACATGTAATGAGGAGGGAAGATAACCGATGGTCATTCAGGGTTACGGACTGGATTCCGAGGGAAGGGAAGCGTAGCAGGGGGCGACAGAAAGTTAGGTGGGCAGATGAGATTAGGAAGTTTGGAGGGTCAACATTGCCACAATTAGTACATGACCGGGGTAGTTGGAGAAGTATGGGAGAGGCCTTTGCCCTGCAGTGGGCGTAATCAGGCTGATGATGATAGCTTGTGATCGGTGTAGTGTACAAGCATAAAAATTGCGTCACATTGAAGCTGTGATCTTTCTGATGCCAGAACATGAACATTGCACGAGGTTATATTGCACAGGGTGACAGTAAACGCAATTAGACGTACCGCCGTTAGTTGTATAGCATTTAATTAACCGCTTTACTAAAGACTCGCTTCACATAGATTGCCACATATGTTTAGAAGAACTTCTTGGTGGGCTAGTTGGTGCATTGCTTTGAAGAACCAAGTTGCGCATTCAGAAAAGACAACCACAGGAAAAAGCGACGGAGACGCGTAAAGAGCGCAACCTATCAACTGGTTTTATTTGTGTGAAGGTGCCTTATATATGCAGAATCAGAGCCAATGAAAGGATGAGGAGAATGGGAGGGTGAGAGTAATAAAACCCAAGTCAACTCGTAATCAACAACAGCTGCGCAGAAAAATCTTTTGATTTTGGTACAATTTGACAGAAGTGTCGCTAACATATTTATCGCCGTTTTGCTTTATGTGGTAGGCCTCCAGGAGCTCACGCGCTGTTTTATTTTTACTTTTCCCTATAATTTTTATTTTCTTAAGCAGAGGCTCGCATCCACTGCTTGCAAGGCAATGAGCGGGCAAGTTCACTGCTTCTTTATTCCGAATTGAACGGGCATGTTCCCCTGCGCGTTCATTCACGCAGCGGCCCGTTTGACTCACGTATAGACGCCTCCACACTTGAGCGGGTTTTTGAATGCGCAACTTGGTTCTTCAAAGAATCCCACATATGTGGTTTTTTTCCTAATCCGAACATCACGTGGAGTAATTTGCTGGTATGGAAGAGTGGTAACATTTGTGCACTTCCTTGCCAAATAACTAGGTAGTTAAAGGGTTAAACTGAAATAAAGTTTTGCCAGGTGGGCTCGTTGAGGTAACTTTACTGCCACAGAAGCACAGTCACAGTAACCACGATGGAGCGCTGAACATGAGCCCTCAAATTCTAATTTCAGCCGTTTTCTTAAGATCGAGTTCCAGTACAATCTGTCTAGTGATCTTACCGTTCCGAACTTGCTACGTAATCAGGCTTCCGTCACGTTTCCGTCTATACAACTATCATGACGATCAAATTAGTGTCCCGTAGGAGGGAAGCAGTGTTTTTGTACTAAACGAAGTTGAGCTATACCTAATGCTGCCCTCTCTCTCTCTCTCACTCTCTCTCTCTCTCTCTCTATATATATATATATATATATATATATAGTCTGTTTCCCAGCCATCTGGAAGGATCAGTCTCCCACCTATCTGGCCCTCTATCGGTCAGAGCGCGTTTAGGCTAACCTGCTGTGTCGGCAGCATAGACCAACGGAGCCGTCCGAGGCGAACATCGCGATATCTGCGAGCGGCTGAAAACGGCTGCACGCGCGCGCTAACGGAAAAACCGGGCGTCGCCGTCCGAGGCTCGCTACAAGTTTCTCTTTCTCCGCGTCCGCTCGCTTCTTTTCCCCTTTGTTCGTAACGCGCGTCCTGTCCTGTCCGCGAAGAACAGAGCACTGCAGCCGATAAAAGTAGACACGTCCCCACAGCCAGCACAAGGGCCACGAGAGATAGCTAATGCGCGCCGGAGGGCGGCCGTTCCCTTAAGCAGCAGCAAAAGTAGCGGGAAGGGGGTCGCCTTCGTTGTTCGTATACATACTCTTCGCAGCCGTCTCAAACCAGTATCCATGAAAATAAAGAGAGAGAGAGAGAGAGAGAGAGAGAGAAAGAAAGAGAGAGAGATCAAGTGGACTTCGCTCACTAAAACTGATCGCAGAAACACGGACGCGCATGCGAGCGCGGACTCGTACATATATAAGCTATCCACGAATTGGGTTAGGCGCCAGTTAAGGCGGCGGCCGCTTGACGCGCTAGTGGTGCTGTCCACGCGCTGTGAGCTCGGAGAACTGGGATTCCGAAATGACCCTTTTTTTATTCGAGACCCATGGGCAACCTGCGTAGATTGCGCGACTGTGAGGCTGCGGACGCAGTCTACAGGGCGCGGGCAGAAAGCGTGTAAGTGAAATGTCGAGTGTTTCCTTTGTTCGAGGCTATCACAGACGAAGGAGAGCGCATTCCTTGAAAGCCGCGCGTCCCCCCTCCTCAATACCCACGTAGCGGCGAGCAGCGGCCACGGCGCGGAAGAGTCTGCTGGCGATGACCTGCGCGGCGAGCGCGCAGCTCCAAGACCCATTGTCCCTTTCGAGAAACGTCCGCGAAGGCCGACGTAGTGAGCACAGTGCGGCGTTTCACCCTTAGCTTATCGCGTTCTGCCGCATTTAAACTTTCGTTTTGTGTCGGGCTGGCCAGAGAGTGAACTTGAAAGCGGCAGAAATGAGGGCTGGTCGTGCCATATATGGCCCCGACGCTGCCGCGCAGTTCTTGTTGCTGACTCTCGACGGCAGTGCGTTGAACTCGGGCCTGTCTATCGACGATCCTTGTTTTAGTTCTTTTCTATTTTTCTTCTCTTTTGGGGGGTGGGGAGGGGGAAGGGGAGAGGGGGAGGGGATGCTGGCGCCAGTTAAATCGCCAGCAATCTCATTACAACCTAAACTATTCAGAACGAGAAGGCATTGACTATGGTTAACTGAGGTCCAACTGGATAGGTTGGAAGCAGCGTGCTACTCAGTTTGACTTATCAGGAAGAAAAACAATCAGTTATTAAATAAAAAAAAAGCAATCTTCCTACATGTGTATTTTCTTCGTCTCTAAGAAACCTCCTGTAAATGAAATACGATTGCTTGTGCTTGTTTGCTCACGCAAAACCAATCTTCTGTCCTCTTTCGAGCATGACGCCAGCATGAGGGACTCGTCCTTGCTTGTGGCAAAGGCGCCAGCTACGGGCGTGTGTTCTTAGTTCAGTGCATCCCCCGACGATCTCGTAGAGGCAACGATGCATGCTTCTTGGTATGATCTGACTGCCTCTAGGTGGCCACAGCGTGCGTGACAATGCATATACAGCGCGCTCTCACTATGCATAAGTGATTTCATAGCAGGCTATGCCTGAGTTAAGTGAGGCTCGATTTCTGCGTTATTTTTCTTTTCTGCCGTGTTTCCTCCTTTGCGTTTCTTTTGGTTGTTTTGTGTTTCTTTTCCTACATTTCTCAGTCGCCGGAGTTTATTTTTGATTACTGAGGTGGTGGGCCCTTCGGTGAGCTCACAGTCCTGGGGTCTTATTCCCAGGGTCCCATGATGTAAACAACAACAACAACAACAACGACGACGACGACGACGACGACGACGACGACGACGACGACGACGATACTTATAAGTGGTCGAAAAAAGATTAAAATGCCCCAGTCACTATGAATTCTCTAGTATAACCCGTACGTTGCCTTACGGACGTCAAACACAATGAGTTTATCCTTGTCCGCCTTTCGCCTCATTAAACTCTCTATTCTGTCAGAGAGGCGGCCGTAATATTGCTGTAGAGTATATTTCCAAGGCCTTTAGATTGCTTCCTGTTTTGTGCCTATTAGCTACGTGCACTGTGCCGGTTAAAGTAAATTACAAGAAGTGAGCTTTCTGATCGTCTTGGGTGCCTGACGGGGAAGATGGCACACGCACGAACCCTACCGGTGCCAAAGATGCTGGTCTCAGAAATGGTAGAGCACTAATTTTTCCTGGTCCCGTTATAGAAAGCAGAAAAACAGCAACGTAAAATTCGCACGTAATCAGTCCTTATAATAGATATATTCAGGGATAGTATACGCGTATGTAAAATCCGCAAGATGTCTGGCGCGTAATTATTTTCCGGGATTCATCATTTCCCGTACGTTTTGACATGTCGGTTAGGATAACAAGAGCACGCTCTTTTCTTGTGCCTACACAGCAAACATTAGAAGTGCAATCTCCAGAAGGAGTAAAGAGGAAGTTGGGGGGGGGGGGGGGACGCTAGTGTTTACTATTGCGCATGTTTACGAAAAGCAGCATCAGAAATGAAGGTGCTTCCAAGAGCCGCGCTTAGTAGTCGTCGAGGTCGGCTGTGAGATTCTTGATAGGTGCATTTGCGCATCGTTTAGCCGATGTGCGTGCGTGCGTGCGTGCGTGCGTGCGTGTGCGTGTGTGCGTGCGTGCGTGCGTGTGTGCGTGCGTGCGTGCGTGCGTTCGTTCGTTCGTTCGTTCGTTCGTTCGTTCGTTCGTTCGTTCGTTCGTTCGTTCGTTCTTGGGGGGGGGGGGGCGGGGAGGTTCCTTGACCGAAACTTAAGTACCATGAGCGTTCCTGCATTTAACCCCAATCGGACGGGAACTAAGCCCGTGACCTAGTGCTAGACAGCCGCTGTGCCGCCGCGGCGGGTATCGTAGCAATGATATTGGTAGCATGACCCTATTATATTTATATATACACATCATCAGCCTATTGTAGGTCCACGGCAGGACGCAGGCATCTTTCGACGATCTCCAATTACCCCGTCCTCGACTGCGCTTCCCTTCTCTTGGCACCTATTCTGTAACCCTAATGGTCCACCGGTTGTCTAACCTACGCATTACATGACCTGTCCAGCTCTATTTTTCCCTCGTAATGTCAATTAGCATATCGGCTATACCAGTTTGCTCTCTGATCCAAACCGCTCGCTTTCTGTCTCTTTACGTTATGCCTAACATTTTCGCTCCGTCGCTCTTTGCGCGGTCCTTAACTTGTTCTCCAGCTTCTTTGTCAGTCTCCAAGTGTCTGCCAGATATGTTGGCACCGGTAAAATGCACTGATTGTACACCTTCCTTTTCAATGATAAAGTGTTACGGTGCATTTGAACAGGACCGTGCGCGCAAGAGGGAGACGAAGAGGAAGTGGTAGATTGTCTCCTGGAGCTGTGACCTTTGTGCCAGCCTGCGTGATTACCACAAACTTTTCCCCATGTAAATAGTTGCACATACATTTGGGCATCGAGCTTCCTCTTCGTAACATTGCATATATATATATATATATATATATATATATATATATATATATATATATATATATGACGTAGCAGTTCTGCGGATACCCGCAAGGTGTAGAGACGTAGGGAAAATGAGACATCCACCCGTTCGTAGGAATTGCTACAAAGGAAACCTATACTGGTTCCTCGAAAGAAAAAGCCTCGTAGTTGAAGAAAAATTTGTCCTGGTCCGGGACTCAAACCCGAGACCACCGCCTTTCCGGGGCAGCCGCTCTAAAATCTGAGCTAACCAGGCGGCTAGCAGATGGCAGGGCGAAGTCGAATTTGTCAACTCTTGCCTTTGCTTCGAGTTGTTCGATGGCTCAGATTTATTTCTTTTTTATTGAATGTGTGTGCAGGAGAGGTTGGTATCAAGAGTGACGCCCACAACTCCTTCTCACTTAGGCTAACAGTACTTACAAAAAAATGTTCCCGACTAATTATGTGCAGAGTGCTGGACCAGTTCGTCCACTATCAGAACTAAAAGCTTTAGGTCAGTGCTCCCAAAGAACATACACGCTGAATGCTCTACTCGTGTTACTAAGGTTCCTGAGGTTCCTAAGGTTCCTTAAATTCACGATAGAATTTAAGAACGCCGCCCCCTACCGCTCTATAGTGTACGCGGTTTGTTCATGCTCGTCTCTCTTTCTCTCTCTCTCTAGCTCTATCTCCCCTTTCCACAATCTTTCTCTTTTTATCCCTTACTCCTTCCCCCCGTGCAGGGTAGCCAACCGGAACTACCTCCGGTGAACCTCCTTGCCTTTCTGTGCGTCCTTTTCTCTTTCTTGCTCGACTAAAACAAACAACGAGAAAGAGGGGACAGAGACAGCACGTAATAATGATAGGCCGCTAAAACAGTCTAAAAATATATACAATATCAACATAAAAGGTAAATGTAGATCCAAAAACGCTACCGCAGAGTTCAAATAAAGTTGAAAGTTGCGCATGGTACGTCACAATACTAAATTTGCGCAGCAAGTACTGTGATTTAAGAACATAGAACAGTCACTAGTAATTCACTTCTCTTGTATAGCCGACCCTTAAGAGGACTACCTTCCCATCTTTCTGCAGGGAAATTAAAGAAAAAGAAAAGAAGCATGACTGCTTGAAACCAGCTTTTATAAAAATAGAAGTCGCTAACGTAGTACCTTTACTGCTGATTAGAATTTTTGAGGCTTATTGTAAAAATATATGTTGATTTCTGCGTTGAAACTTGTGTTATTACCTGCAGGTATTGCAGTCGAAATCAAAATTTAATTTCATTAACAAGTAAAGGCCTATCTTAAACTCCGGCATAACTCTGAGCAGTACTTGACCTGTGAACAAGTCGCTCGCAATTGTTATAACGACGCTCGTGTCGTGTGGCCTTCCATGTTCGTAGTACCAACTAGTGTTACGAGCCAATTACTTCGAGGCGCTTCGACAATATTGCGATCTTGCGCGAACACATTTATGTCGTTACGTATCAGTTCTACGACATTTAAATAGCGGCTCTTAATACCAGCATGCGAGCGCTTTCTTCGGGTGTTCTCACCAACAGCGCTGACGTCCTTTCGCTGATATTCGCAGCGGCAGCGGTCTATAGCTATGGCGTGGCGCTTCTGATCACGAAGTCGTGGGTTCGATCCCGGCCCAACTATAGTCGACGTATAAACGATTGGTTTAGAGAGCACATTTCAATGTGAACCGTGCAATTCAAGGTCATCTTGGTGATCTTCAAGGTCATCAAACCCAACCGGTGGGCGGTCCAGGCCACAGGGTTCCCGGAATAAGGGACCCTCCCACCTCCAGGGACAAGTCACTGTTTCAAATAAAGGTTTATCCATCCACCAAACCCGCCTTCAACAAATGCAAGATTATTAGAAATTTGCGCGTAGCCCAGAAATTACTGAGGCTGCCTAAATAGCACGTGCGGGCAAGAAAAGGTATAAGCTGTCCTTCGGTGTAGCTTTATGGTAAAAAGAGCTGTCGTTTTCAGAAAACATCTCCAACTTGGCTTTTCCAGTCCTGTAGGTAGCGATCGGTACAAGAAAACCTGTCTACCGGCAAAGTAAACGTTCGCTGCACTGTGTGTGCCTGGCTCTGCCTTCGTCGTATTACCAGCGCTGTTTGCTTGTAACGCCGCAATGCCTCCCCGAACCGCGCAGGTGATTCTGCAAGCGGACCCGCGCGCGCGGCAGCAGCTCCGCGGGCGCAAGCAGTCTCTGGACCGGGCGCTCGAGGGTCTCGGTCAGCACGGCCTCGTGACCGCGGCTGGGGGTAGCGCTGACGCCGCGGGCGAGGCGCCTCTGCTCCACTTGAGCGAGGCGCTGCGCGGCCAGCTGGAGTCGCTGCTATCGCGCTGCAAGACCGGCGCCCTGCGGCTGTCGGCGGGGCACGAGGCGGCCCGCGTGTCGCTCAGCCGGGGTCCAGCGCCCAGCACGGCGTCGCACCAGCGCCAGCTCAGCCTGCGCCGGGTGCAGGTCCAGGAGCGACTCATCCGCAACAAGACGCTGCTGGACGCCCTCGAACCTGCCGAGCAGGCCGCCAGGGGACTCGAGGCGCTGCTGGCCGTGCTCCGGAGGAGAATACAGCTCGACAAGGACGCCCTCTGCCAGGTACGAAAAGGAGGGGGCTGCGCGATACACGTGCGCGCGCGCTGATCTGTGCCCGCACATTCGCAAAACAGTTCGCACGCAACATTTATCCGTGAGCACAAACGGCGGCCAGTCGTGATAGCGAGCATATTATTAACAAAGGCGGTTGGACGAAAAGCACTGGGAATTCAGCCTGTTTCGTTCTCTGTACTTTCACGACGCACGTGCGTCGTGCGTCGTCGCGCACGTGCAACGTACGTACCTGCGACGCACGTGCGTACGTTGCCCAGCTGGTTAGTTAGTTAGTTAGTTAGTTAGTTGGTTAGTTAGTCAATTAGTTAGTTAGTTAGTTAGTTAGTTAGTTAGTTAGTTAGTTAGTTAGTTAGTTAGTTAGTTAGTTAGTTAGTTAGTTAGTTAGTTAGTTAGTTAGTTAGTTAGTTAGTTAGTTAGTTAGTTAGTTAGTTAGTTAGTTAGTTAGTTAGTTAGTTATGTGGATTTTGATGGCGCAAAAGCGACTGAGTTTTGTGATGCACCCAGCGCAGTTCTAAATTAGAGAATAAGAGCTCTTATGAAGGTATGAGCTCAGAGTACGGACCATGCTACAAATTTTGCATGACGCAGGACTCAACTCGAGGGTTTAATAATGCTGCTGTATTGGCCACCGGCATTCTTGCATTATACTGTTATTGTCATCACCATCCTCCATTCGTACGAAAAGTAGCAGGGTATAGGGCACAAGCTCAGGTCGACCTCTATGCCCCTTTCTCTAAGTAAATCCTCTTGTGATCGGATTTTACGTTGCTGTGTTTCTGAGTTGATTTTCAGTTTTAGAGCAATATTATGTTATTTATTTATGTGATTTCATGTGATCTCTATGTTAAAAAGAGTAACCGGCGCCAACTAAAGGCACCAATATCTTCTAGACATCATATAATAATGATTTTTTTTTAAATCCTCTTTTTCTCATTGTTGCCTATCATCAAAAGCGTGTTTTTTCAAGGCAAAAGTGATCGGCAGTTAATGATAGATGCAGTGACCGTCGACAAGCATAGACAGCGCGGAAAAAGTCATGCTATAGCTGTGTAGATAGAGTGCAATAGAAAGGACTCCCAGCCGTCTGAGAACTGGCAGGCGAGAATTAAAGAGGACACAAGCAGCAAAACCCGGTTTAGTCCCGATAGCACATTTTATGCAGGTGGGTCCGCACTGTCGTTCTTGAAGCATTCTCACAGCTCGCTTCATCGTTCGTCCTTGGCATCTGAAGCAACGCACCTGTTTTATATGGGCAAACCTCCGCGGTTCTCATTAAACAGCGTCTGTTGGTTAGCACGGCATTATAACAGCTAAAGATGGACAAACGACTATTCATCTTGACAACGACGTCGCTCCTGCGTCACCACAGCTATATGCAGTGGTGTTCTACAAGCATGAAAAAAAATCCCTAATCAATGCAATGTCTAATTTTATAAAACAGAACTTGACAGAGCATGAAAATGTGCAATCGTAATCAACGTCGAAACTAAGGTGTAGAAGGATATGGTTGATTTTTGACTGCCGAAAGACAGTTCCATTCGCAGATATCGTGCTTTAATATTTATAATTATTGGCCGCATCGAATCACGAGAGATTCCGTTTAAAATTATGCTCAAATGACTGATTACGGGAGTATACCTTGCGCATGTACGAAACTTCATCAGTTGTTACATTCGGTGTATCGAACGACACACAGTGTCATGCATGCCCCCTAATTGTGACAACTTCTCGCAACTGTTAACATGTAGGCTTGCCTTTGACTGGACTGCTGTGCCTTCATTGTTACATGTGGCACCGCTTCATGCGGGTGTATGCAGTGCAGAATGCAAGGCGCACATTGCGTGAAAAATAAATGAAAGGAAAAAGAGGACAGAAGCGCTGTCATCAGATGATGGTGTTTTAAATCCACAATTTGGCCGTTTATGGTTCTCAACGCTACCAAGTAATCTAGTAGCGTTGGTAGGACTGGTATTATATATATTTTCGGTTACGCAAGTATTTCGATGTCTGGCGCAGATTTGGTTCCTATAGCCTCACTGCAGGAGCGCCGCACGAGTCCTAGCAGCGACTCTGGCGACGCAGCCCGGGAATTTTAGGCCGAGGCCGCTAGTTCGAAGCATAGTACTCGCGATGAGAACCACCCGGAGGTGCCGGATGCGGGAACGAACAGCCGGAGTATTTCGAGCGAAAGGCAGCCACCGCGAGCGTCTCGATGTCAGGGGGCGGGCTGGGTGCTGATCGCTCGCTGCCGCCACTTCTTTGTCGCAGTTCACGCAGCTGCGCAAGGAGATCGCCGAGGAGCTGGACGAGGCGGCCGTGCTGGCGCCCGTGCTGCTGCGCTACTCTGCCGGCTGCCAGCGGGTGCTGGAGCTGATGCGCGACGTGGCCGACGACGAAGACGACTCGGACCTCTCGGCCGGGTACCACTCGGACTCGGACCAGTCCGGCGTGCCCATGCGAGCGGCAGGGGGACAGGGCTGCAAGGCCCTCTCTTCCAACTTCAGGTCGGTTGCTGCCGCCGTGTAAGCGTGATCCTTGCGTTGCGAAACGGTGTGGGTTTCTGCGCAACTATCGATATATATATATATATATATATATATATATATATATATATATATATATATATATATATATATATATATATATATATGTGTGTGTAAAACCCTGGTGCTGGACGTATCATTAGAGGAGGCGGCGCCGGCCAATTCCATCGAGTAAAGCTTTGTGAATTCGCTCCTCTATATTTTGTGTTCACTCGTACATCTCAACTTCCTCGTTTCATCTGCTTTGAACACATTATTCAGTGCTCAACTTGGTGGGAAGGAGTCAAACCTTACGCGCAAAAAAAAAAAAAGGTCGCATCATAAAATGCAGCCAACTTTGCTAGTGGCACTGTCATGTAGCTTAGAGATCGAGGCCTGGATTTCTATGCGAACACTTTGTACAAACGTCCGCCGAAACGACTCGGCTGCTGCGCGTTCTCGTGACGCGAAGTATGTCGCGGGCTCGGTTTCTGGCCTCGACAGTCGCGTTTTGATAGAGGCGTAATTTCAATGCGCCCATTTACAGATCGTTGCACGCTAGAAACCCAGACAGTATTCAGATGTTCAAATGATCAAATGAATCAAATGAATGTACATTCATTCATTCATTCATTCAACAAATGGCTCTTAAGAACAGCCTTTGGAATTTTCTTACGAAAAGGCCGGTGCCTGTGTGGCATGTAATGAAACCGCCGGCAGATGAGAAATCTTATAAACGAAACATTTTGTGAACCCTTAAGTTTATTGCTGTTTTATTCTCGTACCATTAATAGCCATAAGTAGTAGCGAACGACGTTCCCAAAAGAAAAAGTAATATCCTTATATGTGAGGAAATGGCTCTAACTCCAACTTGAATGGACATCTCAAGTCATAGCTTGTTCGCAGAACTTCCTGTGATTTATTTGGCTAGCGCAGCTGTCCCGAACTGTACACGAGAACACGTCAGTTTAATTACATTAGAATAAAAGTACATCAATCGCCAGTCTTGTGGTGTTCGCTGTTCTTCTTGTTGCTAAATATGGTACTGTCAATTAAATATATGCTTATAGCCAGCAAAGGATCAATGACTGCAGTTCCTAAACCATATGCGAGGCAAATTGACCTTCTATATTACTCCAGAGAAAACAAGCGGAATACAGGACATAGGAATTCAAGACGATGAGCAATACGAGAACAAGGTGAAAGCAGAAGCCAACGTTTCGACAAGTGGACTCGTCCTTTTTCGAGGCCTCGAAAAAAACAAGTCCACTTATCGCAACACTGGGTCCTGCTTTCATCTTGTCCACGTTTCGCTCATCTTCTATATTGCTGTCTATTTATTACTTTCTCTGTAGTCTATCCGGTGCTCATTATAGTCGAACCGGATAATGCCATCCTAGCTTTGGCTGCATGGAAAGGACTTGCTGGTTAGTTAGACAAGGAACAGCCAGTGGAGAGGGTGGGTGATATATATATATATATATATATATATATATATATATATATATATATATATATATATATATATATATATATATATATATATATATGCTCGAGTGAACGCCGCTGAGGAGCGTGTCGTCTCGTTCACATCGCAGTTCGACGTCGAGCGCAATCGGGACCGACGTCCGGTCGTCGCTGTCGTCGTCCGACAGCGGCGCGGCCGAGGAACTGGCCGTGGCCCGCCAGACCATCGCGACGCTGCAGCAGCGGCAGCGCGAGCTCCAGGACCGGCTGGCCGTCCAGGCGCAGAGGATGGTGGCACGCGGGGGACGCTTCGAAAACGCGGCGCAGGGCGAGCAGAGGCCCTCGGCGCTGGTGCGACGCTACGGCAGCCTGTACGCGCAGGCGCGCGTCGACACGCTCGACGCTCTCGACGCCATCCCGCAGCTGCGGGACGCCGACGAGCTCAAGAGCAAGCTACTCTTCTCCGTCGTCGTGGTCAGTATACGCGCACACAACCGCGGCAGTGCGCGGTGCTTACCGAGGAATGTCTGCATGCGGCTTCCGTCCGGTTTGCTATGCCGTCCATACAAGGGACGGCGCGAATACCGGCTGCATCGGGTGAAATGCTGTTGCCCGCCCCTGACCACATGCTGTGGTGTCAAAAGATGCAGGGCTGATGCTTGCGTGCTTGGTACGCGGACGCTTCCGTCGAAATGAAACTCCGAGAGAGTGTTCGGTCAAGAGAAAGATCATTCGAGCGAAGTGCGGATAAGCTGGCTGCGATAAACAGATGAGAGCATTAGGTAATTATCCCCCTTTCTTGTCCAGAGGAATCACGAGTTAGAAGGAACGAATGCCCGACACGGTAAAGATATCAAAACCCAAAGCTACCCTGCAGTGTGAAAAAAGTACCGGTAACTCTAAATGCGTAATTTGCGTAGACTTAATGCTGCAGATTATCGCATGGTTCTCTGTGAAACTTAGAAATAAGTCCACACGTCGCCATATACTGAGATTAGGCGTCTGAGCTGCTTCTTTCGAGCCTACTGCCTCCCCAAGCCTGTTGCAACACCATCACCACCTCGGGGCCTGCCACCTAAGGCGTATAAGATGTCTTAGGCACAGCCTTAAACCCTTGTTTTTATAATTCGCAGCCATTTGTCGCACAAACCTGATTTAAGTTTGAAGCGGCAAAGGACTTGCCCGCAGCATGCTGAATTTGTGACAACTGGCTCTCACATATTATAAAAGCTGATTTGGGAATTTTGTTCTCATTTTAGTATTTTTTGCCCGTTCATCTATATAAATATATTACTTCACAAACAGCACAGCACTCGGACCGGGAAGGAATATCAAAAGGCATTACAATAAAGTGCGCAAACCTTTAGCATCAAACAGTGTAACAAAAAGGAGGAAGGGAGGACATCATCTGTTTTATTGAAGCATAGCAGGGTATATGCTACATTCTAAAACAATGGAGAGGTAGCAACTCGTTTACACGGGAGTAGCTGCTTATCTCTTACTTGAATCCATTTGTGCTTCCCGATGAAGCACGATTATGCACTGCTTGTACCCAATAAAGGTTAGTGTCCTCCATTGGGTGTTAGGATAACTCTTAAATATGAAGTTGAAGTTGAAGTGTATTTTCACCACCAACTGTACCGTGTGTTTTACACAGAACATTTGTGGCGTGGAAAGTGGGAAAAAAGCTGCGCTGATGCAGCTTGACTAGCCCCACCTCCCATCCGTACAAGGCAGCAGAACGACAGCACAGCAAACTTCATACAGTCTTAACGTATGATAGAAAAATAAACAAACTAAAGCTTGTCCGATAATTGTCAAGTAGACATACCTATATGCGCCCTTGGGTGTTTACAAGTACATCAATCATTCACGCACAAAAAACCAAAAATCAATGGCAAGAAAATTACTGCAAGGTAACATAACAGTAAGACATACTGTAAACAGAAAGGAGTGCATTATTTCGACAGAATACGGGCCAACTCCCGCATAAAGGAGTTGCCAGCAATTTCTTTAATGCGCAGACGTACAGAGTTGAGTGGAAGCTTCGAGGCATGCTCGGGCGCTTGAGAGTGACTACGCTCTCGCGCAGAGGAACACCTGGAAATCATAAAGCATGTGGATTCATGCCTTCGATTGGCTTACATCTTTCCCAGAGTAGACCCGTGCGCTAGGAAAAGTAGACACGTGAAAGAAAACCGAATGCTCATGTAAGGCTAACCAAACCAGCATTCTGTGGCAACATCTTAATCAATTTTACTGCCCTTAAGAAACAGAATAAAGAAGGAAAATCACGCGGAAAGCAAAGAACGCAGAAAAAGACGTCCAACAAGATATAACTCCAAGTCGTGACCTTCGTTGCGCGGTATTCATATCGGCTTCAGCAGCCGCTGTGGCGCATACTTGAAGCAGTAGCTACACCTGTATAGTTCATATGCGCCGTGAATCAAGATGCAACCGTGCCTGTGGCTATAAAATGAACTTAATGGTCATTTGACCTGAAAGTAAACATGACAGCCTTCACGTGCACGAGGATCGTGCGTCTTGCCACGGCTCTGGTGGCGATCGAACACGAAATGCAGTAATGCCTCGAAGTGTGTGCCGAGAAAAAAAGGCAACTAACCGGAGTTCGTTAAACTGTTTCTATGTGTTACAGCATGGTGCTTCGGCGTTGGGCGTTGTAGAGGTTGGTTCATCAAAATACTCTACGTTGGTACTATACTGTAGTGTGGCTGTGGTTGAAGACCTTGCAGGTTGTGAGCGAGTAAAGCGGGTGACACGTAGACAAGTTTAACGGTAACAAGAACACACAACTACTTTCTTAGTTACAAGAGCACAGAAACAGACAGAAGTACACCAGCGCCTTTCCCATGCACCTTTCTACCGAATGAGATCTGCATTTTTCTCGGTCTGCCGAGCGTCCCTCTGTTCTTTCCACTCTCTGTGAAGTGTCCTTTTACCGGTCGATGACGATTCGGCGTGCTTTCTGCGGAGTCACGCGGTCGAGACAAACAAATTCATTCCGAACGCTTCTTTCCTTCCTTGATTCTTTTCTTCTTTGTAGCCCTCTTTCTTTCCGCTTGCTCGAAGGACAACAGGAAGAATGTCGCGACAGAAAGAAATGACCCAAAACTCTTCTCCCTCAGGTACGTACGTCCGGTTTCGATTAGGGGGAGAAAAGTCACCAGTTTTGATTGGTGTCCTCCACTTCGCCCTATGAGTCACCTACTACTTGCTAGTCGTCTTTGAAATCTTCCTTGATACTGCCTCTTGGCACCTGCACTTTCGCATATTTCGCTTCCTGCTATCACCATAGTCAATTGCCATTGCCTTCTTCCTATACAGCAGTTATCCCCTGTCATAACGTGAAGAAATCATATCAGTATTCGCGTTTAAGCCTTTGCTGGGATGTCCGCGACTTCGGCGATTCTCAGATGCTGTTGTCCTGAACTCTACGGGGGATCACTTTTAAGCTTTCCAGAATTTTTAAAGGTCGCCTGTGGCAAATAGCATACTGTTGTCCTTGAGCTAGATTAATCGAAGAGGCGGACATTACTATCACGAGAAAACGAAATCCATATTCAACTATTTAACAAATGCTCACTAATTATCTTCCTAATGAAGTACTTTATGGCAAATATGGCACTTTAGGAATTGTAGCCGGTGGTTTGCAAGGCGTATCCACTTGAAAGGAATCTCCTTGGAATGAATCTCCAGGATGACACCAGTTTCAATATATTATTTCCCAGAGCGAGGGACGAAATACATGGGCGTTCCAGTTACTTTTGTGGTTCAACGCATTAAAGAGTGTTTTATTAAAAAAGTAAGTGGGACAACAGCGCATTTTTATGAAGAGTTTGATGGCACATATCTCCAAACTGGTGTCATTCTGGAAATTCATTTGAAGTAGATACACCTTGCAAGCTCAACGGCTGCAATTCATACATTGCAATATAGGTCGTAACGTAATTAACTAAGAAGATAATAAGGGATTTTTTAAAAAATTAGTTGAATATATGTTTCGATTTCTCGTGCAAGTAGTGTCCTCCTCTCTCAATAATCCAGCTTAAGGACTAGAACTGTGTTGTCTGAGACAGGTGGTTTTTAAAAATTCCGAGAAAGATTAAACCGATTAACCGGCATGCATTTGTTCGTCCTCCCAAACGTCCACTTCTGCACCCTCATACCAGCAACTTGTTTCATGTCTTCACAGAAATCGCCTATAGGTCCCATATGGTATTGCATATGATACCACTGTCTTATAAGCACCGACTACTAAAGCGCGTTTCGCGTTTCGAATGACAGCAATTCGTTTAAAGGACCGCGTGAAACCACAGGACATTTCATTCGTTATTCGAGAGTGTGTTGAGTACTGGCGCCTGCTACATGCTCTGCATTTTGTCACGGTGGAGGCATAGGTGAAGTTATAAGGTTTTTCCGGAACCAAGGACTGCAATTCTGTCGCTAGCTTGTTATGTCCCGCCTCAAAGCTCTCCTACCCATCGCTGACATCTCGATGACAGTAATGAAATCAAACAGTGTTCTCACAATAGAGAATGAATTATCTTACACGTGAATGTAATAATACTCTGAGAAAAGAACGCAAAAGTACGCACTACTATATTTCGAACTATTGACTGTATGGCAGTGAAGAAACGCCCGTTATGAAAAAAGAAGTGAGTAAAATATGCTCGTTCACTTTTACATCGAAGCACTACTTAATTAAAATTATATTTTTGCGCATTACATGCCAAAACCACGATCGGATTATGAGGCACGCCGTTAGGGGGGGTCTCCGGATAAATTAACCGCCTGTAGTTCTTCAACGTGCACCTAAATTCAAGTTGGCGAGTGTTTTAGCATTTGGATTGCCCCCGTGCAAATGCAGCCACCGCGGCCCGAATCGAACCCGCGTCCTCAGCCTCAGAAGCACAACGCCATAGCCACTAAGCTACAGTGAAGGGTTCATCGAACGGTATCCACTGTTGGGGTCTCGGTGCTGGCGCCCGTTATTGCGAATGGGTCGCAAGCCCCAAGGGTAGCGTTGGCCTGGCGGCCTGGGGCACTGGAAGCATCCGAAGGTCCCAGCAAAGCATGAGAAGACTGGTAACAGAACAACTTGTTTATTCTAACATAGCAAAAGAGCGGCCGGTCAGTTCGACCGAAGTGGAGAGACGGGAGAGCACGTAACTCAACAGTACAAATCGGAGCCTCTCTCCTGGCGTCCGGGGGCAGCTGCTCTTATACTCTCGGCGTCGCGGGCCAGAAGGAAGGTCACGGGATGAGCCCACGCGACGGCGGAGCATGAGCCCACGACGGCGCGCACGGTCGAGCCGAGAGACATGGTGAGCCGAGTGTAGTGACGCATCGCCAACCCGCCGACGGACAAACCTGCTGGCTCCTCACTTGGGGAGCTCCGCTCCCCGGCTGCCGCGCTTTGACAAGCGTGGGCACACACACACACACGCACATACGAAGACACGTGGCACTGAAACACGCCTGGACACGCTTGGCGGGGAGGCGTTGAGGCGGCGTCGAACGGGCCAAAATGTCTGCCGCTTTGAGCGAAGCCCCGGCGTCCGTTGCATCCGCGCCGGCATTACCGCGCGTTGTAGGCGAAACGTAACACCACCGGCACATTTGTTACACGGAGGTACGCGCAGCGTTCTGGCTCCGCAAAGCGGATTTCATTTAAAACACTTACATCGCGCTGAGGCTGCGCTGAGTTATACCGCGATCACGTCTAATCGTATTCGCAGAATACTTGCTTTCAAAGCACTCGAAACGCAGCGGGCTGTCTTCTAGATTGTCAAGTATTTTCATGAGTGATGCAAGGTTGCTTTCGCGTGTAGCATGCTCGACATCCTCCCACAACGTCTTTATATGCAAAATATAGTTCCATACGCCTATAGCGCTTTGCTTAGTCTCATACCATCTTAGGCCTACCTTGAGGGATCATACGCGGGAGTCATGGAGATGTCGCCCCCTCCCCCCCCCCCTCCCGTCCCCATAGGCAGGCCAAATAGACAGAACTTGCTCAAACTGACTCACGAAATAACCTTTACCTCAAGGTCCAATCAGGCTCATACTTGCCAAAGTCATGCAGGCTCCGCCTCGCTCACTCTAACTTAAGCTCACGAAGAACAGACCCAGCATGACTACTCGAACTCAGTCTAACCACAAATCAAACCTCACTGAGCTTACTGGGACACAGACTCCCCGGAATTATACTCAGGCAAGCTCATTCTGTGGTCGTATGTTTGTGCTCGCTGTCTCTTTCTCTCTCAACTTTTTTCTCTCTTTAGCCTCTTCCGCCCCTGCTCCCCAGTGCAGGGCAGCAAACCGGATTTTTCCTTCTAGTTATCCTCCCTGCCTTTCACCTGTCTTCTCTTTCTCTTTCCCTCTCCCTCGAGCCCACTTAGATTTAAAAAATTATTCAGTAATTCCGTCTTACAGAATTCCTGGCTCAACCCCGCTCAATTCTGGCTCAAAGAGCAAGAATCACTCGGGGTCATGTGGACTGAGCCTAACATTAAGTCTCATGGACTCAAAGATAATCTAAAATATGCGATTAAGACTTACTTGAACTCACTCAAACTCAGAAAACCTTCGATTCTCGGGGACTTACTGAAATTGACGCCCACTTGACTCACATCGACTATCTCCGATACAGACTCGCGCTGCTCGGACTCACTTCAACTCGGAGGAAGAGAGACACAAACTTTAACGATACGCTGGAGATGTTAGCCTGGCAGTTCGCCTGACATGCTGCCCCAGGCGCTGCGTGATGATATGCGCAGTGATAAACACTTAACAGCACATCGATTCACTCAGAAACTCAAACCCGCTCGGACTAGCTGAGCCGGGCTCACTCAGACTCGGACTCGTGGGTGACTGTCCACTCTGAGTGAGTTTGAGGGCGGTGAGTGAGTTCGCCGACGCATGGCTGCCGCGCGTTCCGTATGCTCAGCTAGTAGGCACGCAACGAGCCGTTGCATGCGCGCGTGCGTACACTGCTTGCGCAAAACGGCCCTTCCTGCGCGTTATTTAGGCGCCCGATGATCGCGCGTCGGTGTGCCGTGCGTATAGCAACGACCACCGTATACATACGCTCCGTGCGCCGCCGGTATAGTTAAGGGCTCTTCATACATACGTGTGGGCGTGCGTACGAAGGTCCCCTAATGCCAGTTTACTGCTAGCAGCCGCTGAAAGCTGTGCATTTCGGGATCGCAGACGGGAGATGCATGCAGCGCGGCTGTCCCGCCCAGACAGCACCTGTAATACGCTTCCGCCTTTGCACCAAGAGCGGCTGACGTCTGCAATTTCCCACTCGTTCATCTGAAAGAAAATTACTTCTGTGGTGGCAGTGTCCGGAAAGGAAAGGCCCCCTGTGAGAGCGGGCGTGTATTCCACGCGAATGTGGTTTGAGATGGGCCGCTATTTTGTAGCGTTGCCTTATGTCTTATTCTATGCTATTCTTATCATCCACCACACACGGCCGCCTGATCCCGTTGATAATGTGGGTAGACCGTTGCTCTGACCACTGGCCAAGCGCGAAAAGCCTTTTTTTTTTTAATTATCGGGTTTTACGTGCCAAAATCACTTTCTGATTATGAGGCACGCCGTAGTGGAGGACTCCGGAAATTTTGACCACCTGGGGTTCTTTAACGTGCACCTAAATCTAAGTACACGGGTGTTTTCGCATTTCGCCCCCATCGAAATGCGGCCGCCGTGGCCGGGATTCGATCCCGCGACCTCGTGCTCAGCAGCCTAACACCAAAGCGCGAAAAGCCTGGAAAAGCATAGAATCGGATAAGGCATCGCTACAAAATACCGGCCATGGTCCTGTCGCATACGCGCGAACTGGGCCG
Source organism: Dermacentor andersoni (assembly GCF_023375885.2). Taxonomy (NCBI): domain Eukaryota; kingdom Metazoa; phylum Arthropoda; class Arachnida; order Ixodida; family Ixodidae; genus Dermacentor; species Dermacentor andersoni. The sequence goes on along the minus strand of NC_092814.1, from coordinate 50,928,360 downwards.
CGTCTTCGTAGCGATGGCTTTCGCTCGATTCTATGCCACTCTTATCGTCCGTCGTTCGCGGCCGGCTGATCCCGTTGATAACGTGGGCGGAACGTTGCTCTGAACACTGACGAAGCTGGAAAAGCGAGAAAAGGAATAACATCGAAAAAGGCATCCCATCAATATCGCGGCGCTGCTTTCTGCAGAATTGAATTCCGGGGTTTTACGTGCCAAAACCACGATTTGATTACGAGGCACGCCGTAGTGGGAGACGTCAGATTAATTTTGACCGCCAGTGGATCTTTAACGTGCCCCCAGTGCATGGGTAGGCCGTTTTTTGCATTTCGCCCTCACCGAAATGCGGGCGCCGAGGCTGGGATTCGATCCCGCTACTTCGTGCTTAGCAGCGCCACATCTGACCGCTAAGCCACCGCGAAGGGTGTTTCTGCAGACAAGCGTGGGAAGTGAGACCGAGTAAGAGATGCAAACCAATGGATCCGTTAAGTTGCTACGATCCTCATCATTTTCTTTCTCGCAACTTGTCATGATTATTCACTCTTTCGTGGTTCGCTTTCGTGTTCTCGGCATGCAAGACGTCGGGCGCAAGGGCTTCCTCCGATACAATGTAGCATCAGCAGCAACGCACGTTTCTCGAATTGATGCTTTCTTTTCGTGCGGAACGCTGGCGTCCTCTGTCGAGCGCAACGGGGATCTATTTTGCATTCAACGTGCTGTGGCGGCGCAGCGCGAAGAGCGAAAGTTGTTGCGGCAGTTCGCTATTTATTTTGTAAACACACATGTATTTATAAACAAATGTTATAGACATAGTGCAGTACGCCTAAAATCCTTTATCAAGTTTGGCCATGGCGAGAGGCGTAATATTGATTTGTTTTCCTTTAGTATGAGATCATGCCTTTAAAAGAGACATGTCGCTTACCATCATGACGAATAGCCAATATTGTGCTGTCACGTAAGAAAGCAACATCTCGTCAAGCCTTTGAGCACGAGTGCAAAGTGTTGAACTCTGAGCGAGATTCCTGCCGTGAGCGTTTGTTGTGCGGTCCACGGTAACTTAGCGCAGTGCACATCGGGTGCGGGGGATTGTGTGATTCTGATGCTGCTTCATGGTGTTGAAAAACGCGAGAACATCCTTTTGCATTGTACGTCAGCAGCAGAGGATTTGTAAAGTTCCTACGGTACATTCACTTAAGGAGACACCAAAGATGTATATTAATTTTAGATGTAGTCGTAAAAACACTTTTTGACACCATGAGGGTCAGTCTTACCCTGAATGTAGGCTTGGCAAACCATAAACGACAAAAGAATGAAAGACGGGAAATGATACTTTTTTGAAGCTCTCCATATACAGAGTGTCCCAACTATCATGCACTAAGATTTTTTTAAAAATTCAAATGCCACGTAACCAAGGTAATGTATTTCGCCGTCACTTGGAGATACACTAATTATTTTTTTTGCATTCCGCCTAATGACATATTTAGTATCAATTAATCAACTAAATATTATAATTAGATGAAAAGTGTTTATAAGAAAATTGTAGAGAAATATGAAAAACTACCGATACAGCTTTCTGTTGCTGTACGTGCTACATGAAAGTCTTTTTCCGAGCGCGAAAACGACTTGAGAATACACTCACAATTGCCGCGCGACTGGCCACTCGAGGCACTTTTCGTGTATTCGCTGGCTTCTTTCACGTTCGAAAAAACACTTAAGTAGCACGTATACGTGCTTACGTAAGTGCACGTATGTAACACTTACATGCAAGTGTTTTTTCGAACGTGAAAGAAGCCAGCGAATACACGAAAAGTGCTTCGAGCGGCCAGTCGCGCGGCAATATTGAGTGTATTCGCAAGTCGTTTTCACGCTCGGAAGAACACTTTCATGTAGCACGTACATCAACAGAAAGCTGTATCGGCAGTAGCACTTATGTAGCACAGAAGGAAGGTATAAAACGACCACACGGCGCTGTGCCGTCGTTTTATACCTTCCTTTTGTCCGTGTCTTGTGTTGTGCAGTAAGGAACCTTACTATGAATTCTAACCAACTGGCCCAACTTGCCGTCTTGATATGATATTTCTTGCAGAGAAAGAGAAATAAAAAGCGTTTATTCGTTCATATTGCCGGGCTGATTTCGAATCTGAGGTAGGCACGAGGAAGGGCAGCAGTTGTTGCATTGCCTTCCGCTCATATGTTACGACTGGTGACTATAGACAGCCCGCACTCGTATAATATAGATGTATTTATGCGGTGTTTGCAGCTGGGCTTCCGGTCGGTGCAAAACAGCTTGAGCGAGATGAAGGCCCAAGTGCGGCGTGCTCTGCAGATCCCTGCGCAGCTGAGCAGCGACCCACGAGTGCTCGAGCTCGATGCCAGCGTGGACGACTACCTGCGCGCCAACCCGGACGCGTGCGACGTGTCCCGGAATGTCGAGGTACGCGCGGCAAGCTGAGCGCGCAGTGCGTTGCTCGGTGCCTCGCCGACCTGAATCAGGGAGGCCTGATGTCGTTTCACGCTTGCAACGTCCGCAAACAGAGAGCGCCGCGAGCACGATTGGTGTCAAATGTCTTGTGCCGGCGTCGATGCTCGTTGCCGACCGTGAGACCGCGTGCGCACAAGCACGAAAGCCGCCTAGGTAAAACTGCCCTACATTGCCGTCACCGGCTTGTTAACCACTTGCCGATGTCGTCACCCTCTACAATCGAAATCATGTGGTTGAAAAGCTCCGATCTGTATGCCGTCATTAGTCTAAGGAGACACGTCCACCGGGGCCGAATTCACTGAGCTTCGTCTTCGTATAAGAGCTCTTTTTCATTGGACAACCACTTTCGAAAATAATGCCTTCAGTATGCTGATTGATTGGCAGCTGTTTTTACTAACAATCATGGCGTAATTGTGTGTGTGTGTGTGTGTGTGTACGTTCGTTCGGGTGTGTTGTGTCTGTGTGCGCGCGCGCGTGTGTGTGTGTATGCATGCGTGTGTGGCGTGCGCGCGCGTGTGCGCGTCTTTGTATGTGTACGTGTGTCGTGTGTGCGCGTGTGTTGTGTGTGCGCGTGTGTTGTGTGTGCGCGTGTGTGTGCGTGTCTGTGTATGCTGGTGTGTTGGTGTGTTGATGCGTATGTGTGTGTGTGTGTGTGCGCGCGTGTGTGCGCGTGTGTGCGTGCGTGTGTGTGTGTGTGTGTGTGTGTGTGTGTGTGTGTGTGTGTGTGTGTGTGTGTGTGTGTGTGTGTGTGTGTGTGTGTGTGTGTGTGTGTGTGTGTGTGTGTGTGTGTGTGTGTGTGTGTGTGTGTGTGTGTGTGTGTGTGTGTGTGTGTGTGTGTGTGTGTGTGTGTTTGTGTGTGTGTGTGTGTGCTAGCGACAAAATTTGGAGCCGATTTCATACAGCTTACTCTAGAGTGGCTGTAAGAGCAGGAGCCGACCAGTCGGGATGGGAAACGCATTACAGATACGACAGCCGGTAATTTACAACAGTTCTTACGAATGAAAACATTTGGGAATTCGGCCTCATGCGAAAACATTCGCACCTAAAGATGGTTCGTGACTTGTAAGGGGCTGGCCAGTAGCAAGAGTCACAAGGTGCTAGCCAATCAGCCACTTATTACGAACGCCTTTTACTCACGAGTAACTGAGTGAATCATGGACTGTAAAGCAGACCTGAGACTTTGTGCAATGCATGATGTGTATGTCGAATTGGTAAACTCTCAGTGAAATCTTAAAACAGGAGACACTACGAAACAACGATAGTATACTAGAACTGGACCCTCAGCGGTAGCCTAGTGTTATAGCGTAGCGCTGCTAAGCTCGAGGTGATGGGTTCGATCCCAGCCGCGGCGGCCACATTTTAATAGGGCGAAATGGAAAAACGCGGGTGCACTTAGGTTTATGCGCACGTTAAAGTACTCCAGGTGATCAAAATTAATCTGGTGTCCCCAACTACGTCGTGCCTCACAATTGTGGTTTGGCATGTAAAACTCCCGGGGCCGAATCCGCAAAACCTTTTGTTCGTAAGTGAACTTCGCCATTGGCCGACCGCCTTCGCTAATAAGATGTCCAGCATTAGGATTGGCTGGACTTTCCTCTTACGAACAATTTTAGCTTAAGAGCTTTTTTTTAGTGAATGCGGGCCCATAATTTTTACTTGGAACTATAGACACGTCGCTCCTCCTCACGCTGTCGTTCGTTTCGCGATGCTGCGGACAGTTCTCCATTGCTACGTACTTGACATCTGGCTCAAGCCTCGTGTTCACAAAACTTAGTGGCCGAATTCACAAGTGTTTTCATCGGTAAGTGCTGTATGCCAGTGGCCAGCCGCCTTCGCTAATAATCAGGGGCCGAATTCACTAAGCTTTTCTTTCGTAAGGGCTGTTTTTGATAGGTTTATCGCCTTTGCTAATAATATGTCCTTTATCACTATTGGCTGGCGCGAACGCTTGTAGCGTAAGAACGTTTTGTGAATGCAGGCCCAGGGCCCGTTTCACGAAAACCTCTTACGCTAGAGTTGTTCGTAAGATAAAATTTCAGCGAGTCTTGATGCTGGATATATTATTAGCGAATTCTATCGACCAATGGCAAAGAGTCCTTACCAACGAAAAACTTTGTGAATTGGGGCCTACAATCAGAATCATGGGCTGAATTCACAAAGCTTTTCGTTCGTAAGTGTTCTTTGTAATTGGCCAGCCGCCTTATCCAATAACATGTCCAGCATCAGGCTTGCATAGAATTTGCTCCTGTGAACCATTCTAACGTAAGAGATTTTTGTGAATACGGGCACGTTTTTTTTGAGCTACTGAAGTGTAACACATAAATGAACATACAGAAGAGACAGAAATGAAGCTACACCCGTGAGCTAAAGTATACGGACCACAGGGTCGCCGGAAAACCAGAATTTCACCGTAATTAACATGCATAAGCGGAAATCGACAAGTGCACTAGAAAATTCGTTATGCCAAGTTTAGACTGCAGTCTTTAATTTCAAGTTGCATTCACAGGGAGAGGAGAAGTGGAGTTTTATCGCGCAATTTCTGGTCCGTATACTTTTGCACACGGGTGTGCGTCCAATATGACGATTTGGTGGCAACTGTTCTTAGGAAGAGTTCTGGCGCAAGAACTTTGTGAATACGGGGCCCTGATTTAGACACCGTGGCAAGGCTAGCGATGCGTTATGCTTCCCGGCGCTGTTTCTGCGCTGCGTGGCGCAGCATCCCGCTCAAGCACCTAAAAAAGAGCTTGACGATGCGGCTTTCACGCCTTGCAGCGCTGTGGCGAAGAATGGTGTGCTAACTCAGTTGGCTGTTGTACATGGTTTCATAGGCCACTAAAATGCAAACGTAAGTCAATATTTGATACACAATAATAGAAAACTTCGGAAAAATAAGCACCAAAAAGCTCAATTCATCTAACGCGCACACAAAAAAAATAAGATGAAACGAAGACACCGAACACATTACAAGGGCACAGAAAAATATTGTCACTGTTGTGAAGGTGACACAATGCTTCCTATCAAAATAAAGATTGATAAATAGATGGAGAGAGAGAAATCAAGGAGAGGGAATGTATGGAGAGGAAAGGCAAGGAGGTCAACCAGACGAGCGTCCGGTTTGCTACTCTACACTGGGGACAAGGGAAAGGGGGAGTAGAAAGAGGGAGAGAGGGAGCACTGATTGACTTGAAAGGATGCACAGGGGCTCTATAAGCGGTCTCTCAAAGCGGTGCGCTTCAAGTACTGCACTAGTGCACGAATCGCTCTTTGTGCCAGTGATGGATGTGGCTCCGGTCCAATATCTTTGTGTCAGAGAACGGTTTACAGTCCAGTCGGTTTAATGTTGTCCAGAGAGAAAGGTGTTAGACGTCGTAGCGAGCACAGATACACAATCGCTGCTCGATGGTTTCCCCGCACCTACACGAGTCGCACGTCCCGATATTGGTCATTCCCAATTTCCCATACGATAGTAGAAAGCGTCCCTATAAGCGCCACTCCCAGCCACAAGCGGCACAGCAACTAAATGTGAAAAAAGGGGGCGTTCTGGCGGTCCTCCTCCATTCGTTAACAGCGTCTAGGACCATCAGCATGAGTCTCTATATCGACAGACTGCAGACAAATCAAAGGTTTCACGTGATGTAGCCTAAATGCCCTTTGTCCTAGTGCGCCCTGTTATCAACCGTGGTGTGTGCGTTCTCTCTCTCTCTCTCTCTCTCTTTGGTTTCCCGCTGCAGGAAGTGTGCGCGCAGATCTGGGCCACGCTGTACGACTACCCCTGCCTGAAGGGCTGCGCAGGACTGACGCGATACGTGTGCGACTGCGTGCGGCTCGCCTGGGCGCTCAGCGTCCACGGGTTTGCGCTCGAGTTCGAGACGCGCGCCTTCTGGCGGGAGCTGCACGTGCGCTTCCACACGTCCGACCACCGGTCGGAGCGCATTCGCACCTACCTCTGGCCGGCGCTGCTTCAAGCGCCGCGGGGTCCCTGCGTCCACAAGGCTGTCGTCATCACCTGAGCGGGTCGTTTCGCCCGCACGTTCGCCGTGCCGCAAGAGGAAGACGTCGCCGCGCCGAGCTCTGCATCAGCGTCACAAGTGCAACAGGCTGACGGTGCGAGATCGCACGGGCCTTCGCGGGCACCCTCTATATATGTTCTCACTGCGTCACCAGTGGACCGGAGAAGACTCAACGCGGGCGCCGTCAAAGCTTTGCCTGTATTACAGAAGGAACTTCTGTGCAGAATGTATTGTCGAGAGTGCGTGTGTAAGAGTGCTACGGGAAGTGCAATAATTTCCCGCTTGGTTGTACGGTCCATAAAATAGTGAGCGAAAAGGAGATTTTCACATCGGTTGCAGCTAACGTATCTGGGGAAAAAAATCTTCCCATGTCGACGACGTTTTAGCAAAGCTGTTCTAACAATTTCTTCCAATCTTGCTGGTATGCTAGTTGTTCAATACACTCCCTACAGTAAATGTAGTTGGGCGGTAGGAGCAGAGATCGCCTGCTGCGGGAACGTCGCGCACATAGTGCAAACCTCGAACAAGCAGCCCAACTCCTCCCAGGCAGCTTTCGCGTCGGTGCACGCCGTAACTAGCCCACACGAATTGGCTGCCTTTCAAAGTGACCGCTAGAACGCGCACGTCTCTCGGTATGATTCATTGGCTCGTACAGGGCTTCGGTTTGTAGTTAACTGTTGCAGCCGTAAATTGTCCTGTTAGTCAATGGCTAGACATGCTAGGAGCTCTGTCAGTCGTCGTTTTGTTCGCGCTGTTACCATTATGAACGCATACCAACTTGCCCAACTTTCCACTTTAATGATTACTAACCCTTGCGCGCTCACACCTCGGCACCATGAACGCTTTGCAATTGTGGAGAGAGAGTGATAGAGAGAGAAAGCCAGGAGAGGAAAGGCAGGGAGGTCGACCAGACGAGTTGTGAAGCGATTCATGTACGGACCATGGGCTGAATTCACAAAGCTTTTCGGTCGTAAGTATCTTTTGCCATTGGCCGGCCACCTTCGCTGATATATGTCCAGCGTACGGATTTGGCTGATATTTTCTCTTACGAACAACTCTAGCGTAAGAGCTTTTCGTGAATACGGGCCCACGTGATTTCAATGGTATTAGTATAATGAAGTAGTCATCAATCAATAAGAACGGTGTTCAGCACTGCTTCTCCACGAGTATTCACCTGTGAGGAGAATGCACGCGGAGAACAAGAGTTCTTACAAAGGAAAACAAATCCTGCATGCGTATACCAGCATTAGGATATACGTAAACTTGTGAGGGACGGTTATAAACTATGCAATGTCTGTCTATTCTGGCGCAAGAGGACAGACGGCCGTTACCTCAGTAGGCCATGTACCTCGGCTTCTCCGCTATTTTTGACCTCTTTCATTTCACCTTACCCTTCCCCAGTGCAGGGTATCAAACGAGAATCTTTTCGGGTTAACCTCCCTGCCTTTCCCACCCCGTAAATCTCTCTCTCTCTCTCTCTCTCTCTACTTCGGCTGACGTGTTTTGAGCCCTGGAGTCAAGTGCGAAGTCGAGGAAGACGAAAACTTTATTAAATAACGATTCTACTTCGACTCCTCTGTGTTTGTAGCATCGAAGCAACATTAACACGTAAGACTTAACGAAACTTCTCTTAGGCGGCCTGGCTGTATGCATACATCCATAGTAATGTAGTCGTGTTTTAAATCATCCAAACTTCGATCTTAATTGTAAGAGCTATGAGGATCATTCTTGTTCACTGAGCAGTCACTGAAGGAAACTGGTGCGCTGTTAAGCGTGGAAGCAAACCGAGTCTCGCTGTCTGCGATGGTGTTCACATCGTTTGACGAAAGCGGAGAAGTTCCACGATATCAAGCGGCATCGCACGATGCCTGAAACAAATCACAGAATAACCTAGCTTTAGGACGACGTTATTAATGCTTTGGTTGTAACTTGTTCAGCTATCCTAACACGCTCCGCATTTCGAAGAAACATAAACCATGAAGTGCACGTATTGTATAAGTGACGTGCCAACCAGTGAATGTTCACTAGAATTCGTTAAATTTGTTGAATGAGATTATTAGCTTTGTTTTTTTTCTTTCTTTTGACATGAGAGGCATGGCTGTACATATATTACTCAGAAATTGTTCTTCTTTTTGTCAGCAGGCTCACTGTTCCTATAGACGACGTGGAAATTCCATCCACGTTTAGTTTATGGCTAACGTACAAGTTGTGCAAAAGGTCTATCCTTCCCAGACACGCATGTGCTGTTACCCGGCGCACGAGCCTGTAAAGTATTCGCGACAGGCTTATTCTAGGTTTAAGTGCTTTGAAGTGACCTCTCCTGGGCAAAAGCGGAAGTATAGACACTACTATGCCATGTAAAGAAAATTTAGCCCCTGAGACAGTAACGCCCTTGTTGTAACGTTGCTGCAATCGAGTAGGTACATCCAGGTATTTCCAAGAGTGATTTAGTGAACCGTATTAGCACCTGGCTGTGTTGACACCTGGGATGCGATCGAAAATCGTTGTTCGAAACGCACGTTGAGCTTGCGTTCAGTTTTGCCTCACGTGATTGGCCTGGGCCACGCCGAGTCGTCAGCCGTGCCCCGGCGACTGACAACTCGGCGCGGCCTATAGACCATTCGCGTGAGGCGAAACTGAACGTAAGCTCAACGTGCGTTTCGAACAACGATCCCCGATCGCGCCCCTGTTCACCACACACTTGCACACTCCAATTATAAAAGAAATGAGTCCTGCGTTTTGGATCCCCCCCCCCCCCCCCCCCCATCCCTCCGCACATGCCTTTCTGTGAATCGTATTTATCCTTGCCATACTGAAAGAATCTAAGTGCCAAACTGTTCAATAAAACACTCTGTACACCTCTACAACGGCTCCCTCCTTCTCAGCAAGCCCGACGCACTAGGCTAGCGCGTCTCTAAAAATGGCGCGCAGCCGCTATCTCTCTTATCAGGGACCTAGGACGCACACAATGGCTGCCCACACTTTCCCCGAGATTCCGCGAAAAAAAATGTATGCTAACGCTACAACAATTTTTCTGTTCCTTAAAGATAAAACAGAAAAAAAATACATGCTGCGTCCCAAGCTAGCTGTTCCCGTTGCCTACCAAATTTTATCGGGCAGTATCGGCGTACTATCGTCACACTCTCACTGGCGCCCTCTCGACTGCGAGCCGCTATCGCTCGATAATGACAGACGCGCCTCTACAGGCAGCTTCCGGCGGGCATCAACAGCAAAATAAGGTAAGTCGCAATATGTCTCTTGACTCAATTTAGCACTGATTCGTGCCGGGGGATCTTGCAGTCGGAGATGATTTGCTTCACCAGCTATATATATGGTTCTGTGTGCAATCGTGCCTATGTGCGTGGCCTGCAGGCGAAGCCCGCTCAGAGGGCCGAGGCCGGTAGGACAAGTGCGTTCCGTTGCACGAAAGTACGTTTCACAACCGCTAATCGTAGGTCGCAGAACAACACCACTGCATATCGTCATTAACAAAGGGCAAAAACACATCTTAACGCCCGCTAGAGTACATTTGGGTATGCGCGTCGGCAACATAGACGGCAAGCGACGCGCGGAACAAAACCACGGCGCCTCTGGCCACACCGCGACGCGGCCTTGCCCTCCAGCCATGGCATTCGTTATCAGAACAACGTGGTCTCGCGCCTTGATAATTCGTCGGTGCGGGGATCGCCATCGTCGGTGCCAGAGGAACCTCGACGGTGTAGGGCGCGGTGGCACGGCTGAATTTGTGAACGGTGTGCACTCACACTCTATACGACGACTGCAGTACTTATCGTCATGTAGAGTAACGTGTCCACATTTGCGAACTTGCGGGTAGAGCGGGCTGGCAACTCATGCACTTCTCGGTCGCCCGCCGCCGGCAATCGAGGACAGCATGCTTTGCTAACTGGCTCCAGCATCGGTATGTTATATATATATATATATATATATATATATATATACACAATCTATAGACCATTCGCGTGAGGCGAAACTGAACGTAAGCTCAACGTGCGTTTCGAACAACGATCCCCGATCGCGCCCCTGTTCACCACACACTTGTTCACCAATACACACACATTCCTCATACTTTTTTTCCCAAATGTGTTTTCGCATGGCACGCTTGCAGAAGAACCATGGGCAGAATACAATATAATAGCATTTTATTTCCATCAAAAAGGTGAAAGGTGCTGTGGTGGTAATGGCTGCCCCTCAAAGAATCTATTTATTTATTTATTTTCGTCCTCCCAATCACCCGAAGCCTTTACAGAGAGGAGGGGCAAGACCAAATAAAAGTGTTAGATGTGGCCTTGAAATTCTTGCCGTTAGAAATGTCAGTAATGGCGGCAGGGGGGGGGGGGGGGGGGGGAGTGTTATAGTCTACCGAGGTTCTTGGTATAAATTAGTCTGAGCAAATTTTTTGTTTGACAAAGGGGTACACCAACTTCTTTAGGATTAATCAAAGCGAGATGATACGTATGATGGCCGATTCAGCAACTCTTCCCTAAGTATCTGGTTCAAGTAAACTATTTTGTGGAAGAAGCACAGTCGAGAACACTTTCGGCGCATAGTGAGGTTTGGTAGGTCAAGCGTTAGTGTCTATGAGGAAAGGAAAAAAATTGGAATGGCGACTACAGTTAGAAAGAATAGACCGGATTCTGCGATTCCGGTCCGACTCTAATAGGTTTGTTAGTGTTACCTGGCCAGGATCCCAAATTGAGCAGGCATACTGAAGTTTGGGTTTGACCAAGGTCTTGTAAAGGTGGAGCTTTTAGGGTAGTAGTGGCACATGAGAAGTTCCGACGCAAGAAAATCTAGCATGCGATTAGCCTTGTTGATAATCGACATGCAAAGTCCACATATATCCTGTGTTATAATGACGCCGAGATAATTTTAAGAAGTCAGGGCTGTTAGGGGTGTGTTATAGAGAGTGTAAGGCAGTACGGAAATGCGCATGCTTTTACACTTGTTAATATTACTCTTTTCATTAGGCAATGGGAACACCAGTGGGAAATATAATCAAGGTCACTATGTAATGCTGTACAGTCGAAGCTAGGGGTTAGCATTTAAACGGTATATTACACAGTCACCAGTAACCAAATTTATAGGCAAAGAAACTTGAGTAGGAAGATCGTTGATGTATATCAGAAAGAGTGGCAGTCCTCAAAATCGACCCCTGAAGCACCCCCGAGCTTACTGAAGCGAAGGAAGAGTCATGGTCGTCAGCCGGTAAAACGAAAGCATTTAATCCAACCTAAAACATTAGCACCAAGGTTCAACCTATCAAGGTTGAGGAAGGGTAGCTGACGTGAGGCTGAATCAAATGCCTTAGCAAAATTTAGAAAAATACAAACGACAAGGAAACCTTTATCGAGAGCACGAAAAAAGTAGTTTGTAAATAACAAAAGCTGCGTTTCACAACAAAAATATTTTCTAACACCCTATTGACAAGCAGAAAAAAATGAGTTAGATCCAATAAAACATAGCACGTGTGAATATACGACGTGTTTCATGAGCTTGCTAGGTGTACTGGTCAATGATATCGGTCTGTAGTTCAGCGGTCAATGAGAAACACCTGATTTTGCAAAGGAACCATTATCCCCACCTTCCAATCACTTGGTATGGTACAACCGTGCAATGACTGTGAAAAAAAAATCTAGCAAAGGATCAATGATGAATACATCGATGTACGTTTCATAAACATGAAAAACCTAAAGGTCACCAGCACAGCTGGAAAGCTTTAGGTTTTCATTTAAACAAGAATTACTGGTTGAATCAAACAAAACGGGGTACAGAGAGAAAAAAAAAAGCTTCAGTCAGGGAAATCAGGGTATATATACATCAGGAGTATCATGCGAGAAAAAACGATAAACGCATTATTTATTACATCACAGCAAACCTTGTTATTTAGAGGAACGCCACTCGTATCGCAAACCTCAATCATTACTTTATTTTTGCTATTGACTAAGCACCAATATTTTCGAGGATTGTAACGCAGAAGTGTTGGTAGTGTATTACGATAAAACTCATCCTTGGCGCGTTTTATAGGCTGTTTGTACTCGTTATCAGCGTTGGTGTAAGCAATCCAGCACGTGGCATTAGCTGACATTTTTTTCGTGCGCCGAAATAACCTTTTATTTTTATTAAGTAACCGTTTAAGTTGTTCGTTAAACTTAGGTGCCCGAGATTTAGTTGTGATACGCTTTATGGAAGATAACGGTCCATTATGTGTAGTATTTTAACGTTAAGCAAGGCCCACTTTGCCTGTACCATGCGAGTGCATACAAACTCGACATATATTCACTAATAAAGGGTGACAATTCAGAAAGAATCGCAGTTACGTCAATATTTTTATAATCACGAATAATTTTAGACCATTTAGCAGAAGGGGGCCAAGCACGTAAGCCGAAAAGTAGAATGCAGTGATCACTAACGCCAGGAAGATGTTGAACGCTGCAGGAAAGAGGTGAGTGGTTGTGGTTAAAACCGTTAAAATGTGGTTCAAAACGGTAGCGTGAAGAACGACTTGAACTTCGCGTTGGCTGAGTTACAAGTTGCGCGAGGTTAAAATCAAAACATGGGCTAATGAACGAGAGCCACCCAGAGCCACCCTTTCCGAAAACTGTATGGTGGGTGTCCCAGCGAATAGCCGACAAGTATTAACAGGCCACTAAGAATAAAGGGCACGAAGGACACTGTTGTGTAACGCCGCTTACAATGTCAGAAAGCTCATTGTAAAATGTGTTAGCTGAACTAGGTGACCGATAGCAGGCTCTTAAAGATGAAGTCTTTGTGCTCGACAGTTATTCGAGCGCGTATAAATTCCAGATGATTATAAAAATTTATCTCGCATCTCGCAGCGAGATATGGTACGGCTATGAGCACTTCGCCGCCTGTGCGCTGCCCGCTGTCTCGACGAAAGAATTTGTAGCTACTTTCACATTTAAAAATCTCATGGTCAGCGATCTGATTCGAGTGCCACGATTCCGTGAAGATGACTACGTCCGCAGAATATGTGTCTATTAGAGGGAACAAAGATTCGCGTTTTTTTTTTTTTACCTATGCTGCGCACGTTAGAAGACAGAGACCTGCTTACGATTTTGGCAGCGCATCTTGACAGAAGCCCACAGCTTACTCTGCACAACGCAATCAGCGAGAGCAGTATGCGCGAGGCTCTGCAGTAAACATGAAAATACCTGTCAGCTTAATCGAAACAGAAACTTAACAAAATGCATAGAATTAACAAAAATACTCACGTACGTGTGCATCGAAGAATGTAAGCGTAACATTAGAGCTCGTTATCGCTAATATGGAAAATATTTCCGGCAAGGAAAAAAAAATTAAAATGTTTTGTTGTATAGTTCTTAAAACATCCAGCTCCAGCTGTGTTGTGTTAATTCAAAAGGTTGACCACTGCAGGCAGCGCACTCGACAATTTTTTCGTTGGACAAGTTCTTGTTGGCACCATATAACCAGCTCCCAAATTTATGTCAGAATTCACGAATATGTTCGTTCGCAAGTGTTGTTTGTCGGTGGCCGGTCACATTCGCTAATAACATGTCCGAGATTACGATTGGCTAGAACTGTTCTTACGATCAGTTCTAACGCAAGAGTATTTTTTGTGAATATGCGGGCTCATGTCCTTTGTTTGTGCCTAAAGGACTGCCATCTCGAGTAGTCTGTTTTATATTATGTTTGTTTTCCCTGCTTTATCTACATTATCATCACGTCGGCGTAAAATAGAAACAGTTGACACTTAATCAGGCAACGCGAGTAATCGTCTTTCTTTCGCTGATCAGTGACATCAATGGAAAAACCAGCGCTTCTATTCTAATTATCGAAGTAAAAAGGGGGAGCTGAATCAAGTGAAGTCATGCTTTTTTGTGACGGCATATACATGGCAAGTTGTCTTTAAAATGTTCGTGTCCGGTACGGTGTCATCAAACCGGGGTAAAATTAGGCTTAGAAAATGAGCTGTATGACAACACCGCACCATCAACAGCTCTATATAGCGCATACGAATAGTGGGCAGCTGTCTTTTGCTTCTGGTTGCGCTTCCCTGTCGACTGCTTAAGCTTCGTGCTTCTCGAAGTTCCAGGTTTGTGCCATTTTATTACATTGTTTTCACCTTTTTCTGATAGTATACTGTCCATTTCTCTCTATTTTCAGCTTTCAAAAGCATTTTTATCCAGATCCACAGTAATGGACATACATGTTACCCCCTTACTTTGAGAACTGCCTGTTACGTGTCGGCACGTCGACAATCTCGAATGATGTGATTTTATTTCAATCCGAGACGGGAGCGACTCTGGACCCGAAGGTAACTTTCACATTGAAGCGACTCAAAACCAACAATGAGTGGTGAAAGCGTTTTACAGTGGTATTTCGCACGCAGGTTTTCGCTGAAATCTACTCGTAGTGAAATTTCTTGGCAGGCATGTCGCTGAGTGGACCGCAAGTCGACATGGACCACAGCTCATCTGGAAACAATGTTCGTATGCGAAGTGCTGTATTTCAGAGCGAATGATCGAATTTAACCTTTCAAAGTATATCCGGGACAAAATTCACCAAGCAGCTCGTACGCTAGAGTACTTCGCCAGAAGTCACTCGAGCCGATCGTGTTAATGACAATATTAGTGAACGTGATAGGGCATTAACAAATAATTCTTTCGGATCAATAGCTTTGTATATTGGGCGCCCATTCTTTCTGCAGCCAACATTAATAATCGAGTAACTCAGTTGCCGCAATATTTAAAACTCGATTTAACGTACGGCAGGAGAAGAGGCACAATCAAAATAGCAGGCGACCAATCGCACTGCCTACTTGGCCATTGATCGTTGAAGTGAACGGTGCAGTTTAGCTCACGTCACACGTGACTTAAGCCTTTATGCACTAATGTTGCAGCGTAACGTAGTAACCCATCCTGTTCAGCAATCCGCAAAGATCCGCTGTTACTGAGATGGGTGTGGTGCACAGAAAGCGTACTTATTCTTTATATATATATATATATATATATATATATATATATATATATATATATATATATATATATATATATATATATATATATATATATATATATGTGTGTGTGGTGTTCAAAGCTTGACTTTCCGGGTTTTTAATAAAATGCGAAGAGGAGTACACAGAAGCCATTTTTCTACCTAGGTTACTAGGTTATGCGGCCAGGCGGTCGCAAACTGTGAGGATAATTATTGTCCTCGTAATATCAGTATATAATTAAATTCTATAATTAACTTTTTATTTACTGCAGTTAGCACGTATGTTTATATTGAAAACTCAGAGGCGGTGCCATTTGGTGACTATTCCATTCTGTGCAATTTAAGTGACTCGCCTGTGTCCCGAAATATGCACGTCTGAAATTTCAGCCCAAGCCGTCCAATTACGCATGCGAGGCCCCTCCCTAGTGTGACGCAGCTGTTGCGTATGGCGCTCCGTCTGAAAAGAATGTGGGGTGATAAGCGACGGTGATTACTTTTCGTTCTCGGCCAGCGTTTCCGTTCTTGGCCAGCGAAACGGAAGAATGACTATGCGGGCGACGAGCCCTGTTTCTTTGAGTAATTGCTAGTAGAGTGGGTGACAAGACGCCGTGCCGCTTAAAGGTGCGTCCTTGGCGTCCTCACTAGCGGAAATAAGCGTGCCCAAGGCGGCGCGCTTATTTCGGCAGCGCTTGTGGTTTCGTCTTCTCGTCTCCTGTCCCGTCTACGTTTTGCGCTGTTAACACCAGGATGGAAAACCAACAAGCCCAAGCTGTTATTCTAGAGAATTCTTGCCGCGAAAGCGCCTTTCGCGGCGCGCGTTATTAAGCGCGCGGCTTTGCGCGCGTTTATTTCCGCAAGTGAGGCCGTACCTTGAGACTTCTTATGCACTCAGCTGCAGTGATACTGCTCTGCTTATTTTATAATAATGGGAGCTTTGTTTGCAGAATGATTGAAAAAATGCCATTTCACAACATAAAGCGTCAGCTGCCATACAGCACATTATTAACCACTAAAGTTTCCAGGGCGTTTTGCACGTGCGTAAAGAGAATTTACGACCCTGCATTGTCAGCGCTTAGGGAACGCGGGTTAATGGCCCGTATTCTCTATGTCATCTTTTTAAAATTAGAACGCATCTACCAGTCGTCATGACAGAGCATGAAATTGTGTCAATGTAGTCGAATGCATATTTATTTAGTTACACACAGCTTCGATTCCGGCATCATTTCGGAAGAAGTAGGAATAAAAGAACAAAAAAAAAACCAAGTACAGTGTAAATCCACGGCACACATAGAAGCAAAACATATAAACATTTTAAAAAATTGCTTCAAATATGCCATAGCTTACACTATATTAGTTTCGAGTGATATGAAATGTTACTCAACTTATAGAATTAAGGCAATCGCCAAGAAACCAACGGTTTAAAAATGCTCGAAATGCTTGCCTTCCGCCGCAACACGCCACATGAACAGCTCTCGCCTCGAGTCGACAACTCTGAGCAGCATTTCCGGGTCGATGCTTCTACAGGCGGTAACTATTCTCATCTTCATGTCGTTGACGTCGGTGGATTCAACTGCGTAAACGCGATCTTTCACGTAGCCCCACAAGATGAAGTCCAGTGGAGAGAGATCGGGGGACCTCGGCGGCCAAAACATCTCTCCTTCACGTCCAATCCACTGCCGTGGAAAGTTACAGTTTAACCAGTTCTTTGCAGTGGAGGACAAATGTGGTGGGGCCCCGTCATGCTGGAACCAAACTTACTGCAGTTCGTTGAGAGGGAGGCTCGAGGCAAATTTATCGATGACACCAGCAAGAATTTCGTGCGCATAATTCTTTCCATCGAGGTTCCCTTCGAAGAAGTGAGGGCCAATGATTCTGTCTTCAAGTATGCCATACCATACATTTAGACTCCAGCAAATTTGGTGGTTGTGTTGCCGCAGCCAGTGAGGATTTCCTTGCGACCCATAGTGAGCATTGTGAATGTTCAATCTGCCGTTCCTGCAAAATCGGGCCTCATCAGTCCAAATCACTCTTTGTACGAAATTCTTGTCTTGGTCTGTTTTTATTAGGGCCAATATACAAAAGTCTGCCCGTTTTTCAAAGTGTGCCTCACTTAGGTCCTGATAAAACACATGGTATGGATGAAATTCGTGCTTTTTTAGAACGTTGTGCATTGTTCCCACGGTTTACCCGCATTGTTTAGAGATCTCTCTAATACTTTCATTTGGCATTGCATGCAGGCAGGCGAGGACATCAATTTCAAGGTCCTCATCAATGATGCTCTTCTTGAGCTGTCTTTTTTGGTGAACTGAGCCTGTTGTGCGAAAACGTCTGAAAAAGCTAACAAATGTGGTTGGAACTAGCCGATCCGGATGGCGAGACGCGTACAGACTTATTGCTAATGAGGCACTGCCGTTCATCTGCGCCATTGCTAGCACTACATCAATTTTTTCTGTCGTAGAATAATACCTCGACCCAGACGAAGCAGCCATTTTTTTAACGCAGAAGGTCCCAACGCAGGGCTTGCTTCTTCCAACGGCCCAGATTAGTAGAGGCAATCAGTGGCAAAGGCAAAGGCACACAATGGAAACTTAGGGGTTCACATGATGCTTGATCTGTTCGACTTTCGCAAAACCGCGAAGAATAAAAAAAAATTGTCAGGTATACACCAATGAATTGCGCTACTCGCGCCAGTTCCCAGTCGTCCTTCTATTTCACAGCAGTTTTTCAGGCGTAGGCAATGCAGGGCCCTCAAATCACACACTTCGGACAGGTACAGCGTCCCTGGAACACCACTGGCAACTAAGGTACTGCCCGGCAGCTGTCACCTTTGTTTCATGCTTAGCGCTCGCATGACTTCGAGCCACCGAAATTTAAAAAAAAAAGTCAAACCAAAGCCAGTATCGTAAAACTGTACTTGATTGCTTCGACAGTACGTGTACGGTGGCACCGCGCTTTGTCGCCAACTCTGCAAGTCATTGCCTCAAAAAAGAACTCGGCCAAGCCGCCACGCAGTCATCCTTAGTTTTCGCTGGCCACGAACGAAACGGCCAAGAACGAAAAGTAATCACCGCCGTCTGTTACCCCGGATTCTTGTCAGACGTAGCGTCATACGCAACAGCTGCGTCATGCTAGGGAGGGGCCTCATAGCGGGTGCCGCCGGTCGCATGCCTAATTAGAAGGATTGGGCTGAAATTTCAGACGTGCATATCTCGGGACACATGCAGGTTATTAAAATTGTACAAAATGGAATAGTCACCAAATGGCACCGCCTCTGAGTTTTCAATATAAACATACATGCTAACTGCACTAAATAAAAAGTTAATTATCGAATTTAATTAAATGCTGACATTACGACGACAATTATACTCACAGTTTGCGATCGCCTGGCCGCATCACCTAGGTAGAAAAATGGCTTCTGTGTACTCCGCATTTTTTTTGAAAACCCTGGAAGTCTAACTTTGAACACCCTGTGTGTGTGTGTGTGTGTGTGTGTGTGTGTGTGTGTGTGTGTGTGTGTGTGTGTGTGTGTTTGTGTGTGTGTGTGTGTGTGTGTGCAATCGAAGGTGGCGTCGCAGCATTTACTGTCGGCCTTGCGTCGCGGTCCGTATACGCAATTTGTATTTAAAATTGCTGAACGATACAGCACCTGGCTGAGAAGGCACACGAGGTCATTTCTCAGTGGCGACCAAGTCATTGTGGCATTACTGGCAATGAACGTGCCGATGAAGTTGCTCCATTAGCCCACGGAAAAGAGCAGTATTTATTCATCTTTTATTTTTTTAATGCGAGGGTTAATGCCTGAGGGCACGCAGGGGTATGGGATGCGTACCAGTATTTATCAGTTCGGCTTTCAAGGAGAGACGCCGCAAGAAAATGTCGCACACTATATGATTGGAATGGGCCGCACTTGAGACACAAAGCTTCATTCCCGAAGCCCTACCTTAAGGTTACCATTAGCTTATGTGCTGCTAGTTTAACGCTGCTTACAAGTGACAAGGAAGAGTGATTCGTGTTGAAGCTCTGGGTGTGTACCCTTTTCTCTCCCTCTCTCTCTTCTATATCGCCTAGTTTCGCTGCCACCGTTGTTAACGACTGACATGGTTGGATAAGCAGCGATGCTATTAGACAACAAGAATTGACAGAAATCGCAATGTTTAAGAATCCTAAAATTGAAATCCAGAAATATTTGCAAGAATGACAGATGTCGGAGCTATATATGTAAATTGCGGTTTCTAAAACACCTAAAACGAAGATAGATGTCACAAACCATACGCGGTCGTAGAGCAACTTGTCAATAGAACTTAAAAAAAAAAGAAAACACGTACCCATCCGATTGGCTTAACATTTGCACGTAAACTGCAAGTCAGCATGTTGATTCCGTTCCCATTAGAAGCCCTACAAGGCGCAGTTTACAGAATTGTAGTATCTGCATTTCTTGAGAACTTATACAGCTTTCTTTTGCCTTTTCTTTTTCTCTCTTTTTCTCTCTTTTTTTCTCCTTGATATGAAAATAAATAGAGGAGTCTTTGTCGCCGTAAGTTGGCGACACTTTAGCTCGTTTCAACTTGAAGTAAAAATAAAAGAGCTGAAGAAAAAAATTCAATTTCTTGCACTCGTTAGTTCTTCAACAAAACAAAAGGAAAAGTAGCGACACAATGCTGGAAGCAGGCAAAATTAATAGACTATACAGCGCTATAAAATGTACCCCCGAATTTGAGAGTAAGGCTTTTCGCAGAAATCGCGCAAAATGGATAATAACTTAATTCACACGGGCTTTAAAATAACACTTTGTATTTTCCCACATTAGATGGTCTATCAGATGCAGTTTACATAAGTGTGTCTTTTAGGATGTATGTGTGTCGTAACTTATGTAGTTGTAAACATTGCGCTTCATGTTTAGTAATTTACCAATGTTGGGAAGTTCTTGTCAAAAAAGTACAGGCCCTATGTCAAAGCATTGCTCCATACGTCAATGCAACAAATTTTATTCATAAATGTTCGGTGATTGTCTTTTAAGAGCATTTATGCGTGCCACATCCATTTCTACTGGGAAATCGGAATAGGCCCCAAGCTAAATGTTCCTATATTTTTAATAGAAGAACTATTATTTATTATTATTAATATTAGTTGTTAGAAATATTATCTACTATTTTCAATAATAAAGACTTCCCGCTCAAAACAAACGTAGACATTTGATCGATCTCTTAATGAACAGCTTCGTTTCGCACATATTTCAACATGTGCACTGGATCAGCATAATTTTGCCTTCTACGTAACAGGCGTTCTCGGGCATTCTCACGTGATCCTCTACAACGTGCATGTAATTGTCACAAGCTGAGTCAACCGTGAGGCAACCAGTGCCGCAAGACGTGTCCAATCGCACGGCACGTCATGGCCTCTGCATCGTCACCCTGGCAATAGATTTCACAAGGAACCTAGCACTCATGCCTCAACGCCGTCTACTGAACTTTGATGCAGTCTTGTTATCTTTACCGCCGCATTTGTAGCAGCTGCTTCCTGGGCAGTTATTCGGTTGCGATACTTCCGTCAGACTGCACAAATCGTTTCACTCACCGAGAGCCACTCCTTCTAGAGCTGGCATAAAAACACGAGTTTCACAAAACGTGCATATCTGATAAGAGGAAACCCGACTGACACTGCGGAGGCTCCTCGGACTGAATATTCCACCGAGAGGCTTTTTTCTTCGCCAAGAGACAGAGAGCAAAGGCGCGACGACTTTGCAAGCGAGAACGCACAAGTTGGAGTCACCACTCGCCAGGGCCGTTGCACGTCGACCAATTGAAGAACCCGCATCGTTCCGATTATATTCGAGCATCATGTGTGCTCACTCTAAGCTAGCGATTTATTTGGAGTGGAAACTACCGGTCATGATGCGCACATTGGCCTTAGTAGCACCACGTGCACTTTCAAACCCGGGACCTCGAGTGCAGCTGCGCAAGGCGATATAGTCACGGAGCTATACCGCCAGCGGGCGCTCTAAAAATCCATATTATCCTAGGTTATTGTACATTTTTTGTGTGTGTGGTGATTCATTACAGAGAGCACAAGTGCGCTCACTGGCACTATTTTGTCGGTCAGCATTCAGTGCCACCTAAGCGTGTTTAATCGGAGAGAAAGCGCCGAAGGATGCGAAACCAGACAGATGGTGCTGGCGGGTTGTATACCAACTGGCGGGTTTAATTAGCCTGGCGATCAAGGCTGGCAATTGCTCCGCCCAAACGTCTCTTACAGTATCACTGCGGCGTTTCACCACATGTCCATCAGACCAGTCTCTCTTAAGAATGCGATAAGGAGACGTGAAGTTTCTTTGCTGGCTACAACTCATCCTTCGGGCAACACCTTGTGTTGCAGGCACGCATGCGGAAGGTCCTTTTCCTTGTAGATTTTCTAGGAGAGCGTCCTTTTTGTCTTGCAATTTCGGGCACGACCACAGAAAGTGTTCGATGTCTCCTGTTTCGTCGCATGCCGTACAGTTCTGAGAATTGATACGCCTCGTCTTAAATAACCATGCTGGTGCACTAGCATATCATGTCCTTATTCGATATTGTTACGCCTCAACACCACAAATGCGCTAATTGGACGTTTGCCACAACGCCAACACCCGCCCATCCATCAGCGCCCATCCAGACGTCAACGGAGCGTGAACACCGATTCTTGACGGGTCCCAAAAATGGCCACCACCCCGTCATTACCTGGTAGCCTGAGCTTAGGATTAAAGGAGGGGGGGGGGGGGGGGGGGGGGCATCCAATACAACCAAACAACGACGGCGACCTTGCATTCGCAGGTTGCCTTCCTGCCCCATATTCCAAACCATCGGGCTTCGGAGGCGAGGTTACTGCGGACTGTCCGGTGGTTTGGAATATGCGGCAGGAAGGCAACCTGCGAGTGCAACGCTTCGGAGGCGGGGTTACTGCGGAGTGTCCGATGGTTTGGAATATGCCGCAGGAAGGCCACCTGCGAGTGCAGGGCTTCGGAGGCGGGATTACTGCGGAGTGTCCGATGGCTTGGAATATGTGGCAGGAAGGCAATCTGCAAATGCATGGCTTCGGAGGCGGGGTTTCTGGGGAGTGTCACGGCGGCCGCATTTCAATGGGGACGAAATGCGAAAATACCTGTGTACTTCAATTTAGATGCACGTTAAAGATCCCCCGGTGGTCCAAATTTCCGGAGTCACCTGCTACGGCGTGCCTCATAATCAGAAAGTGGTTTTGGCACGTGAAACCTCATAATTTAAATTTAGTTTAACTGCGGAGTGTTGCAAGCATGGGCGTGGTATCGCAACGGATTCAACGATTGTGATTTGCTGCTAGACAGTCTTCAGATTCCCTAGTCGACTCTCCTAGGGAAGACAATGGTATTAAAAGCGGAGACTTTTCGAGCAATGGACAGAGGGTCCTGATGTGAACTCGGAAGTTTAGTATGCTCCTGTGTGGAGTGGGCCTCTGTATCTAGAGGCTGTGTAGCTAATGTAAAATATACCCTTTTTCATTCATTCCTACAACCTGACGTAGCAGTCGATGGACTTGGTGGATTCCTTGCCCAACGCCCACCTTGTGCCGCAACAATATAGAAGTGAGGCTTCCACTCGACCAAATCTCTCGGTTACGCAGGGCCTATGTGGTGGAAACCAAAGTGACCCAAAGTGATTTTGAATGTCCGATCATTTAACTTGATTACTTTATGGGACCTTGACTTTGGGAGGATGATATAACGCTGTGTACGCAACAGCATGAGTTTTTGCGTTGCCAGAAATACCAATGTGGGAGGCAATCCACTGAAAGTTTACTGTGAAGCCTTTGTTGCCGCGTTCTTTCACGAGGGCTGGTGATTTGCATGGAAACTTGGTGGACGGTAGAGCTGTTGCAACGCGGCCTTTGAGTTCGTAAGGAGAACCTCATTCTGTGGAGGCAATGTGTTTAGTTTGCTTAGAGCAGCAGCTATTGCTACGCCTTCCACAACTGTCGACGAGGCTATACTGTCCAGATGGCCAGACCACGTATATCTCAGAGATGGAATATACTCCGACAAGAGTAAGCAGACAAAGCTTCAATTTAAGACGCGAACCATGTACAAGAGGTTGTGTCATGTTTGCAAAAAGAAATATCGCCGTGTTTTACACACGATGCTTGAAGAGATAGTAACAACGTGGTCCCTGTCAATCGATATCCCTTACTGTAATAAGACGAGTAGGCACAGCAAAAAAAAAAAAAAAAAAAAAAAAAACCGGATAACAATGTTATTTGTTCTTGCGAGGGCGTATATTTCTATTCACTACGCACTGCTAACCCCTGTGTCGCAAATTGAAGATCTCCCTTTTCTATTTCACCGTTTGCTGCTGTAGCCTTCTGTTCAGGTGGTACACCGGCCACATTGTTCGCCAGGAAGGAGAACATGCCGACTTTCCGTACTGGGCTGCACATACGAGGTAAGAGCTACGCATTAAAGGCAGTTCGTTTGTTTTGTCTGCCGGAAGTTTTGTGGTTGTGATGTTCGAAGCCGTATTCTTTGTGATTGTGCTTGCTGCGGTTAGAGCTTAGTTCATTTATATAGGAAGTACACCCTTCGAATCGAAGTTAATTGTTTTAGCACAATAGCAATAAGAAGACACAGGTTTTGCGATGAGCCCGTAGGTATATACCAGATGCTTTTTTTTTGTTTGTTTGTTTAGCTGCGCCAATTTCTTAAACATTGTCTGTGCCAGATAGCACAATTCTAAACCTTGAGCTAAATTACCCAATGAGGCGGTCATTGCTTCTACGAGAAATCAGAATGCATAATTGCAGAATTAGCATTATTCTACTAATTAACTGTCTTAATTAGCTTATTTATGGCGCATATTTCAATCTACGAATTATAGCCGGTGAGTTAGCGATGCATATTCATTTGGAACGAATTCTCATGACGACCAATTTTGATATATTAATTTTCAAAGTGTATGCTGAAATGAATTGGCGTTCCAATTACTTTTGTGCTTCAATGAATAAAACTGCGTTTTCTTAAAAAAGAAAGTAGAACAACAATGCATTTTTACCGCGAGGTCTATGGCGCGTATCTCGAAACCGGTGCCATCCTCAGAATTTGTTCCAAGTCGATATGTCTTGCAAACTCACTATCTACAGTTCGTAGATTGAAATGTGTGCCGTAAAGTAATTATTTAAATAGCTCATTAGTGTAATTATGTTAATTATTCACTAAGCATTTTGACTTCTCGTAGAAGTAATGGCCGCCTCATCGAGTAGTTTAGCTAAAGGTTTAGAATTGTGCTATCTGCCACAGGCAATTCTTAAAAATGTGGTGCAGCTAAAAAAAACATTCTCTCTCTCTCTCTCTCTATATATATATATATATATATATATATATATATATACATATATATATATAGAAGCGCCGTTGTACGGCAACAATTACAAGAAACATTCGCAATTAATCGAGCCCAAGATAAGAAATAATTGGTTGCCCCTGTAAAGTTTGCAACATTTTACAATTTTTTTACTATTTTTCCATTCTTCAGTCGATTTTGCTCTGAAACGCAGTTCTGCCTGATAACTTTTGTCAGTAAAGTACATATTTTTTCTAATAACTTGACGCGTGTTTTCCGAATTCGTCTCATGGAAAGGGTACGGGGAATTGATATCGATTCCGCGTGATTTCCTTACGGTTTGTATTTCCGCGAAAACGTGCGGAAATATTACTCTGTATACGCAGTCGTTCCATTGAGGATGTGTGTTTCATAATCCATCGCAAGATGAGCTGTGGTTTGAACCGTGAAAGCCACTCGCTTTTCGTCGCCCAGGGCACGCAGGACGACCTCGAGCGCCACGAAACGCTGGAGAGCCACATGAACTTCATCCTCACCTACACAGAAGTACGCTCGCTACGCTCACATACCGCGTAAGCTGTTTATTTGAACGTGAACCTCGTGTCTGTGTTGCTTTCCAGAAAGCTAATGGCTCCATGGAGACTCTCCGGCAAGCGCTCACCGAGAGCACACAGCAGAACCTGGAGTTGCAAAGTAGCCTGAACGCCATTAAGGAACAGATGACGGATATGCTCAGAGAACAGCACAATCTTCAAGAACAAGTCCGTGTGCTTGCGTCACGTATGCACGATGGTCAGCAAGAGTGCCAAAGGATGGCGGTAAGTGGCCAGAATAACTCTCCCACAGGGTCCTTATACTCTTTTTTTTTTCATTATGCTAGAGGCTAGGTGACTGTTAACTGTTAAATCGAGAAGGTCGCAATATGCGGTGTTGCAATAGCATATAAGTAAAATACTTTAGTGAATTTTACCTCATAACATACTTCATTACTTCTCCCAATTTCACCCCCAGTTGTTTTCACATCCGGCCTCCTAAACAGCGATTCCAAATGTTACAGGGGTGCGCGAATATTCAAAATTTCGAATATGAATCGAAGTATCTGCTAATCGATTCATATTCGATTCAAGAGTTCATGTTGGAAATGGTCGAACGTTCTTTTCTTTCTAATTGGAACCCGCCGCGGTTGCTCAGTGGATATGGTGTTGGGCTGCTGAGCACGAGGTCGCGGGATCGATTTCCGGCCACGGCGGCCGCATTTCGATGGGGGCGAAATGCGAGAACACCCGTGTACTTAGATTTAGGTGCACGTTAAAGAACCCCAGGTGGTCAAAATTTCCGGAGTCCTACACTACGGCATGCCTCATAATCAGAAAGTGGTTTTTGCACGTAAAACCCCATAATGTAATTTAATTTCTTTCTAATTGGAAGCATAACAACACCTATTGGAGTCTCTATTGGAGACTCAGGAACTGGTGCCTCGATCTGCGCAGTTCCTAAGTGTTACGCACGGAGCCGATAATATCTGCGCAATAATTTCCAGTCATTCAATAATAATACCAAAGAAAGAACGCCCGTGTACCGTGCATTGGGTGCACGTTAAAGAACCCCAGGTGGTCCAAATTAATTTGGAGTCCCTTACTACGGTGCGCCTCATAATCAGATCGGAATTTCGCCACGTAAAACCCCAGAATTAAAAAAAAAATAAGAATGCTCTGCCTTCAGGGAGCGTACTCAAGTTAGGCAAATCAAAGTTCTGTTTGGCCAATCTCATCCCGCTGGAGCCTTTTTAAACCGACGTGTTATGCCGTATTATTGTGCTTCAACAAACACAGAATTCTGCTATACGTGCACACGTTGACGTTCTATATTGTCTTGTTCCATTGCTGTCATTGCCATGGTGCACCATATGAATGAAGTTTTTATTATTTGCAAATTCATTAGTTGACCGCACGCCCCGTTGTGAACGGTATTACATGTAGGTATAAAAAATGTATATAGGGTGTCCCAGCTAACGTTAGCCAAGGTGTCATAAGAAATAAAAAAGGAACAAAAAATAAAAGCACGGTGCAAAATACGGTTATAAGGCCTACGGTGTGCGGTCGTCAGACCGGTGGCGAACGAACATCATAGGTTTTATAGTAATTGTGTCGTGCACCACGTTTATTGCTTGATTTTTTTTAAGAGCTTGGCTAACATTAGCGGCGACACAAAGGTATAGGGATTATTATTATTATTATTATTATTATTATTATTATTATTATTATTATTATTATTATTATTATTATTATTATTATTATTATTATTATTTACCCAACGTACTCCGCGCGAACTTTATATTGCAAAAGGATAGACTGGCGTGCTAGCAGGTGGGGTATCTTCTATGAAGCGTAGGCGCAAACGGAACACTCAAGGCGACAGCAAGACGAGGACAGAGAGAATAATTTATTTCAATGATGGCTCTAGGCCTGTTTGGAGAAATCAGCAAGAGGAAGGGTGCTAAGTATGGCTCACTATGACGCTTCGCACTCGAATCTCCGAGTTGAGTCGGGGACGCGGCGCTTATATCTTCGGCGCGTTTATATTTCACTTTGCTTTGAAATGATCAGCTATTCGATATTCGCAGGTCGCTTTTCTCAAATGTCCGTATTCGATCCGATTCGAAAATTTCGCTATTCGTACATCCCTACTAAATAAGCATAAATAGGGGAATTATTCTCCAAAGACTTCGTTTATTTGCCGGAAGAATCGTGATTAGTACGGGAGGAAATGAAGGGGAAAGATTACTGCTCTTTGCATCTTTGAACTGTTCTTGTGTAGAAAAAGTTTTCAGTCGCGGCTATAGGTGGACTCTTTCGGTCCTTAAGAATGCAATGCAATCCTTGCTTATCAATAAACTGTTAACAAACCCCGGGCAGACGCCGTAAAGATACATGACGCCACGGGGTAATAGTGCGACAACTTCACTTCAGCGCCGCCAGCCCTCCCTTCCCACCCGTCGCGTTGGTTAAGTGGATAAACGGTGTTCCACTGCTGCGGAGGTCGCTGGTTCTATTTGCAGCCGTGTAGGCCGCATTTCGATGGGAGCGGAGTGCAAGGAGGCTCGTCTACTTAGAATTGTGTGCACGTTAACGAAGCACAGGAGGCCCCGCATTACGGCGTCTCTCATAGCCAGTGTGTTGCTTTGCGACGCCAACCCCCATATGTTTGAATTGGTTTTCATGTGGCCCCATCCTTCCCTGACATGCACTGACACTTTTTTGGTTAACTGCAGCTCATTTCAATTTGTTAGATTGGTTGTTCTTGGAAAGGGTAGCCAACTCTGTTATGCAGCCCGCGAATCAGCCTCAAAATCTGAAAAAATATTAACGGTCGTGAACAGGGGCTGACTTGAAAGAGGTTTCCGACAGTAAGTTTTGTCTGCCATTGGCTGGGCCCCCTTCGCCACTAACATTTCGAACAGTACGATTCACTGGCGTCTGATGCCACGAACCGTTCTAGCGTAAAAAACTTTGTAAAAGTTTACTACGGGCCCGGTGTCTTAGCTGTAGTACCGGCATCGTAATATACGTACGCTGCGCTCTACTTTAGAAACTCATTCCTGCTGCATAAGCTACACGAGCAACAATACCAAAGCCGGGGTGTGTAAGCACAGTCAGGGTACAGCTTTTTTGTAGATTTAATAGCTTCCACACGACATATAAGGCTGAGGTGTTGTTGTTGATGGCGCGTGCCCTCTGGCAGGAAAGCGTAGACGTCAGGCTGGAGGAGATGCTGTCGCGGTCCTGGCCGCAAGGCAAGTTCGTGTGGTACATCAAGCCCTTCAGCGTTCTGCGGAGGCAGCAGGAAAACGGCGAGATTGCACGCGTTGTCAGCGCGCCCTTCTACACGGCCGTCCCTGGCTACAAGTTGCGCCTGATGGCCGACCTCAACGGCTACGGGGAGGGACGCGGAAGCCACCTGTCTCTATTCCTGCAGGCACGTAGCGCCTTTTCGCTGCTCTGATTTGGTGCTGCTTCGTTTTTCTATTTTTTTTAGTTTGGAACTGGTCCCTGAAGGGCAAACATACGTTCTGGTGTGATCAGACTAAACATAGAAATGACATGGTGGTCACCGTGGTCATGTCTGTAGAGAATATCAATGAAAACAAACAGGTGCCGCTGGCGCTCATCGGCACTTATTTCTTCGTCGGCAACGTCGAAAGTTGCTTCCTGATTGGACACGAGTTGTGTGCACGTACGCTTGCAACTAAGGTGAACCTTTTTTTTTTCGTGGCACTGTAAGGCTTTCACTTTGTTAGCGATCTTGTTTTGAAAAGTACGGAACGATGAAAGAAAAAGTAGCAAGCTATTTCTCATCATAGACGACGATAAATGCGCGTCGTTGTATGTGACAATTTAAGCATTCACATCCTCAAGTAAACGTTTGGGGTTCAACCTTCTTCAGCTTGCTCGAAGTTTTGTTTCATTCTGTGGGGTCCTCCCTCAATTAGCGCTAACTAGGGAAAAAATACTTAACAGTTGCTTGAAGTGTCCTACGTGTAGTTGGCTTTTGCAACGAAACGAATGTCTTCGATAGTGAACGATAGCATTATCTGAAAATTATATACATGACCCCCTTTTCAAGTAGCATAGCTCAAGTTCCGGAATTACGCTACCTCGAACGGCCGCCTAAAACTCTTTATAGCCTAAACAAAGCGCTTTTGTTTTTTGTGGTGTGCAGTTTTCAACTAGCTGGATTCGCCTCTTACAGGTAATGCAAGGAAAATTTGACTGTGTGCTCGACTGGCCATGCAAGTACGAGGTAAGAATGCTATATAGCTCTGGGTTTTCAGCAGGGCTCAAACATCTTTGACTCGCTCAGGCCCCCCGCGCCCGTGCGCGAGCTCAGCGCGACTTTCCTCTCCCTCCCCTCCCTCTCTCTATCTCATCTTTCTATTCCCTCTCTCCCGTCCCCCAGAGTAGGGTAGCCAACCAGACGCATTTCTGGTTAACATCCCTGCCTTCTCTCTTCATTTCGTCCTCCTCCTCTTTTGAGCAGGACTAGAATAACTTTATTTGAGGGAACTCTTGCCGCAACCAATAAATCTCTGGCACTACATAACTTGGTATTATAGTTGTTGCGAGCTTTGAGCTCTATACAGATTGGTCATTTTTAAGTTTTATGGAATTTCTAAAGATAGCCTGTCGCAGATAACCTAATTCTAGTCCTTAAGCTGGATTATTTAGAGAGGCGGACATTACTTGCACGATAAATCCAAACACGTATTCAACTAATTAGCAAACATTCACACATTATTTTCTTAATCAATCACTTTACGGCATATATTGCAATTTACTAATTGTGGCCGGTGAGGAGGAGGAGGAGGAGGAACTTTATTATTGCAGAAACCGTGGCGCGGTTTATTCCTGGGTGGTTCCCTTGTAGCCGGTGAACTTGCAAGACGAATGCGCTTGAAATGATTTTCCAGGATGACCCCAGTTTCGAGATATTATTTCCCAAATTGTGTAACGAAATACATGGGCGTTCCAGTTACTTTTGTGTTTCAGTGCATAAAAGAGCGTTTTGTTAAAGAAGTAAGTGGAACAACAGCGTTTTCTTAGGGCAAGTTTGATGGCGCATGTCTCCAAACTGGTGGAATTCTGGAAGAACAAGAAACTTTATTAATGAATGGTCCGGCAGTTTTTGTTGTGGTGGCCTCAGGTGGCTGCTCTAAGTCCTTGGACTCGGGCGGCATCATCGGCTTGCCGGACGGCCCAGAGCTGGTCTACCAGCTCCGAACTTTTGAGAGCCGCCTCCCAGCGGCGGCGACGCCGATGGAGAAGGTCCCCGGCGGCTCCCGCAGCTGGGGCGGCGTCGAGAAGAAGCGAGCTCGAGGCTTCCCGTACTGTGGCAACGGCCGCGATTACGGACGCGTCGCGAACGGAGATGGTTTCATTACCGCGGTTGCCGGCACATTCCCAGAGCATGTGTCGCAGCGTTGCTCTCTGTCCGCGAGCTTTACAGGCATCTGTTGGATATAAACCCGGGTAGCAGTGATGTAGGACGGCGGGGCTAGGGTAGGTGTGTGTCTGGAGCAAGCTTAAAGTTACAGCCTCATTCCTGTTTAGTTTATCATGCGTCTTTCGAGTCTGTAGTGTTGGGTGAGGTCTCTGAACGGGGTCAGGCGATCGCCCCACGCCCATTGTGATTCTTGTTGCTGCATTTCTGTTGTAGTGTCCCGATCCGGCAGATCCGATGCCCCGCTCTCGGGGGCGGAGGTGGCGGCCACATAATCTGCGGCGGCTCGGCGTGTGAGACCTCGAGCCGTGGCGTGGGGCGCGCCTCGTTGCCCGCGAGTGGGACATCGGTGTGTGCCGGGGTCCAGAGGAGGAACACCGTAGAATTTTGGGGTTGCGAGGGCGGTGACGAGTCGCCGTCGTCACAAATTTGGAGTGTGCCGGCCGCTTCCCGCGAGACGCGACCGCGCGCGAAGCCGCGGATTACCGCCTGCGAGTCGCTGATCACGATCGCAGCATTCTGAAAATTCATTCCAAGTGGGCACGCCTTGCGAACTCACCGGCTACAATTCGTAAATAGCAATGTGTGCCGTAAAGTAATTAATTCAAACGATAATTAATGTATCTTTGATAATTAGTTGAACATGTGTATCGATTTCTCGCGCAAGTAATGTCAGCCTCTCTGAATAATCCAGCTTAAGGACAGAATTAGGTTATCGGCAAGAGGCTATTTTTTTTTAATTCCATAAAGCTTTATGCCACACAAAGATAGAGGTTATTTTGGCAGCAAATCTGAAACGAGAAGCTGAAAGCTCATAGAAAATCTGAGACCGTAATGTCACTAATCTTATTGGGGTCTTATATTCAGCGCTAGAAATGGAATAAGATGAGTGCGCATGGTACGGGTATGGCGCTGGAGAGAAGAGTGACGAGACATATGAGGCGGTGCGTGGAATCTAGAAAGGAGTAATGGTGCCAGCGCTAGCGTTCACAAATGCCATTCTGTGCTTAAAATCGGATATCTTGTCGGAGTTGGAAGTTAACCAAAGATCGGTAGGCTGGTTGGCTTTGGGAGCCCACGGTACAGCCACAAACTAAGAAGTGCAGGGTGACATGGGTTGGGCCTCTTTTTAAGTCAGAGAAGCGCAGAGCAAAATTATTTTTGAAGAAATACTCATGAACATGGATCGAAATAAATAGGGAGCTAAAGTGCAGAAATATCTCTTTCTGAAAAGCGTGGACACAGATTGGATGAAGAAGTCGAGAAGGTTGGCAATCCAGTACAGGGTAATTGAAAGTGTAAAAAGAAAACCAGGAGTCATCAGAAAGAAATTGAGAGAAACAGAGGCAGCGAATTGGGTGCAAAGAATGGAAACAAAAAAGACCATGGAGGTTTACAAGAATGAGAAGGAATAAATTAGAAAAGAAAATCTATACGATAACACGAAGGGCGGTGCCTTGCTATCTGCGGCTTAAGCTGGTTGCCTAGGGACGAAAACATACCGCAGCGAATATTCGCGACAAGATGAGGCATGTGTATGCTGCAGAAAAAAATCTGGAGACTACTCAATACATCCTAATGGAATGCGAAGGGATCCACCCACGAAGGTATTCACGCCTTCCAGAAGCGCTTGAATCGAAAGTGGACGGAAACTTGTCAGCAGTCGATATAAGCAAGAAACGTTTAGAGTATTGGTGGAAAAAAAGCACGGAAGAGATTGATTCGACCGGATCCGTTAAAGGCCTAGGTAGCGGTGCAAGGTAGCCAAAGAAGTTTTGAGGAAGAAAAACAAAAGATTAAGGAAATGTACAGATAAATGCTAGAATGAAAACATTTATAGCGTACCCGATAAAATCAATCAGGCTGGTGACTATTTGTCAACACCCCGTTTACAGAAGCCGCGATGACAGAAAGCGTTTTAGCTTGATGTGTTGCTCCATGCGTAGGGCAGCCTGATGGCGATGTTCGTGATTAACATACAGGCCTCCGACTTTCGGGTGCATGGACTGCATATAACAGACACCCACAGGCTAGTTGTGCAGAGTGTGGTGAGGCATTGATGTCGCTTGCTTTCTTTAGTCATGTCCGTGCGTTAAAAGTTGAAGGAAGAGAGTGCTGTATACATCAGATAATTTCTCTTGGTTCTGTATTTTTGCAACATGAGATCACACATTTTTCTACATCGACATTTTGCTATACATGTAGGAAACGGATGTGTTGACAAATTCTGCCGCTCACACAAAGTAGAGCTGCTTGCAGAGGAGCTCGCGACACGACCGCTTTGCACTGTACCTCGTCAAATATCTGTACGTCGTGACTAACGCGGAAAAATGAACCCCGAGAAAAAGTTCTTTTTCTACTCGCAAATACACTTTCTATGGCGGACACCTATAAGCACAGGTTACGATTGGCAGGCACCATGAATGAGCGTGGCATCTCACAGCCATTCGGGAACGAGGGCTACGGGATTTCATTTCATCTTCGGCTCGCTTTAGGCACTGCCACGAGAGCTTTACTGGTGTGCCTCGAGCTCTCGAGGGGTCACGTTCAGAAAAGATTTAGTTCATAAGAGCTATTTTCCATTGGCCGGGCGCTGTTGCTAATGTCCAACATCCCGATTGGCTACCATCTGATCTTACGAACAGTTCGAGCGCAATAACTTTTTCACGAATGCGGGCTTAGAACACTTGTAATCTCAGAGCCTGCGCAACTTGGCCATGAGCGAGACCAAAATAGAGAGATTTTGTTCCAGAGATTCACAGGAAATGTACAGAGGTTCTGTGAGATACGAAGCACCACACGTCGTCGTCGCAAGCGTCACTCCGCCCCTAAATTATATAATCCACGCACGGGTATTCGAGTGGTAGCGATTGACACACTGCAGGGGGGTATTATGTAAGGGTCCACCTTGGGGACCGTCCATCTCAGATGCGGCAGAAATGGTTCAGTCCACTAGGTGAGAGAGAGAGAGAGAGGAAAGGCAGGGAGGTTAACCAGACGCACGTCCGGTTTACTACCCTGCACTGGGGGAAGGGGTATGGGGACAGAGAGCGAGAGAGAGCACAGTATCGCGCACATTTGAAGGTTCGCACCAAGTCTACACACGGTTGCCAAGACCTGTCGACTTGAGGTATTTCAAGAGCTTTTTCGTGGCCTTCTGTGCAAACCACAGGTGAACCCTTACAGAATACCCCCCAGGTCTGTTCAGAAACCGGTCGATGAACAATATGATTCATGGGTGCTCGCGCGCATCTCTGCCGCAGCACGTGCTGCGTGTGGTGGACCAGACGGGGCGTGGCATGCACCTGGACCGGCAGCACTCGTTCCGCAGCATCCCGTCCAAGAGCAAGCACCTGATGGGGCGGCCTGTCAACGAGTGCAACGTGCCCATTGGCTTCCACACCATGGCGCCCCTATCCGAGCTGCACAACGAGCGCTCCGGCTTTCTCCGCAACGACACGCTCGTCATCGTCTACCGCTTCAGGATATGAGTGCTCCGCCGCATAGTGCCACCACGCTGACGGACATCACCGCGCCTCGTTGAAAACGGCGCTTTGCGAGCAGCACTCTCGCCCCCTGCCGGATGTTCCTGTGATGACGCAGACTAAAGGCCGCTTTCGGCTTATCGATTGACTGGTAATTCTCGCAGTGAACTGCACGCAGCTAGCGCGCGACACATTTTAACTCCAACGGATGGGCTCGGCGCCTTCGCAGCAATGACGGGCTTAGCGGCAGGAAGTGGGGACAATGCGAGCCCCACAAGGGACATAGCATAGCGACATCCAGCACTGCATCGCTTACCGTGCTTCTGTTGAAAGTCAAAATCACCTTCTTCATGGCTACAATGGTGCTGTTCACTAAGTGTTGAGTTTTGCCCTGTTGTTGAAAAAAGAGTGAGTTTTTTTTTCTGTCGGCATAAATTGAAACGCAAACAGATTGTAACGAATGGAAGCGTGTTCTTGCATTTAGGTGTTCGCCAGTTCGTGTTTATAGGCGATGTTCATGCTGTGATACCGAGTTTAGAAGCTATACGATCGGTGTAGAGGCACGTATAAGTTATGACCCTATAGTACCGCAAGGCAGCTGCTAGCCCGTTTGAAGTGCGAGTTTTTATGTTTGCACTTCAAAAATAATAATCTTCACGGTGGTGGTACCGTTGATTTTAATGATACGCTGCATTTGTAGGGAATCATAAAAGCATTTCTCTTTCGTGTTTCAATGCATGGTGGTGCTGGAGAATAAAAGGTAAAAATAGAAAAAAAGGACAAATTATAATGTTGCAAGCAATAAACTTCCGTAAATGTAGTAGTGCTTGTCAGGCGTTGTGTCGTCGACATTCAGCAGTCCTGTGAGTGTGGACAACTCCGAACACCGTCTCTCATAGGGATATTCTGCCCCCTATAGTTTTGCTACGAAGGGAGTAGATGCAGTTAGAACAGCTCAACGTGATCCTCGGGTGTATATATTGTGCTGTGGCTCAGGGCGTAATCGGCATGCTCAAATTAGAGCACTAGGCGCCGAATTCGCAAAGCTTTTCGTTCGTAAGTGCTTTTTGCCAGTGGCCGGCCGCCTGCGCTTATTAGGATTGGCTGCAATTTTTTTTTTCTTCTGAACTATTCTTGAGCTAGAGGTTTTTGTAAATGCGGGCTAACGGGCCGGATTTGCTTAGCCATTCGTAGGCCAATGACAAACAATTGTTATAGCAGCGCGACAAGGAAGCTTAGTGAGTCAGAATTTTGTATCTTGCGCTCGGAGGTTGTGTGCAGCATTCTGCAGTGCTGCCAATGGGTGTGTGATGTCATTTTCTGCGCGTTACTGAACAGCTCTGCTTCACTGGGAGAACCAAGTCACATCAAGACCGTCTCACCTTACTATGGAAACATACTTCCAGTATATCATACCACCGTTAGGCGGGCGCCTTCTAGCGTGCTTGAGTGAATCACTATTGAACTCGAATGCATATCGAGTATGCTAAACAATAATTTTTCAAGCAAGGTTGACTTCGATACTGCTAAACTTAAGCTCGCTTCGTCAGTCCTAATCCAAATCACGATCGAAGGCTGGCGTTGCAACGCTCAAGCTCATTCAGCTGTAGTAGACGCAAAACAAGAACCAAAAGTTGGAAAAACAAAATCCTCAAAAGCAATAAACACAAAGAAAGAAACGTTTCACAATATTTTTGCTTAATACAGTGCTTGTATTTTCAAATCCATGTGTAGATGTAGAGTAGTTAGTCAAAACTGATTTAGTAAAACCCTACGCATGCAACTAAATCCATAGAAAAATTCCGGTGGATGTCGACGTTAATGCGGTTAGCATTGCAGCAATGTAGCTACAAACTGCACTGCTGAAGACACCTTTATTTACAATCTGCAGTCGGAGAAGTAGGCATTAATCACGCATGCGCATTAATACACGCATGCGCAGCAGCGCCACCATAGACAAAACGTGTACATTTCCGGTCACCACAAAGAAAAATTGACTAAACGATGCCTTCCGACCACATCCAGCTTTGCCCCGCTTGGCCCCACAGACCACAGCGTCTACACCTTTGAACGTTACAAAAAGACGCTACACCTCTTGACGCTACAAATCTCCACCCCCGCGGCCACTCGTGGTACAGCGTGCTAAAGTTTCGGGTAACCCGTCTTAAGCAAGCTCGATTCCGCCCAGTGCCGGAGATAATGTATATATCTTTTTTTTAATTGAAGGTCGGGCAAAACGGTTAGACAGAAATGGACACACAGAGTGAAAACTGGACGAAGTATCCTGAGAAAGCATATAGGTATAGCAGAACGAAATAATTGGCACACGTAATAAACGGCGTCTTTAGTGGCGTTTCGGACGGGGCACGGTCTTCGTCAGAGAATGTAGACTAGCCGGTAGATTTCAGGGCCCATATTCACAAGAGGTTGTTAGCTAAATCGGTTTGTGATAGGATCCACCCGGCCGCTCGCGACACTTTATTTATTATTAGTGAAGGCGGCCGCCCAATGGCAAACAGCTCCTAAAATGAAATGCTTCGTGAAATTCGACCCCTGTTTTCACCGCATCGACCGCATTGAATGACGACTTGTACTAGGAAAATCAGTCGCCACCACAATCTAAATGATCATTCAGTTGGACTGTGTAGTATAGCCTTTCAATCACGCTCGAAAACATTGGTCCATGGATACCGACCGACATTTACGAGTATCAATATTGCCCATGCATAGAGGGTTATTACAGAGTTTTGTGCACGTGAAATCGAAAATCTAGCACTCTTGAAGGCTCGGAAATGCTCACATGCACTCCGTCCCCGCAATAAAATCCTCGTGCGCTTTTTCTTCAATTTGTCAGTATTTTGTATAGGATCGCGACGAGACATTACGTGTGCTGGTACTTTTACGCAGGCAACCATAGTGAACGCTAATTTTCACCGAAGCTAAATACCGGACGGCGCTCAATATACCAAAGGGAGATGTTCCTTAGCAGAGATCTCTAGAGGAATCGCTAGAATGCTAGGGATGTCTAGAGGGATCCCAGTTCGTGTTTATAGGCGATGTTCATGCTGTGATACCAAGTTTAGAAGCTATACGGTCGGTGCAGAGGCAGGTTATAAGTTATGCTCCTATAGTACTCCAAATACCGTCTCTCATAAGGACATTCTGCCTCCTATAGTTTTGCTCTAGAGGGATCCCTGTAGAGATCCCTAGCAGATGCGCATTAAGCGCAGCTGCCATCGTATGTCGCAAATAGCCACCGCTTTCGTTTGCCCCGCCTCGTTAAGTACTTTTCCGCACTCTTTCACCAGTAACAGAGCAGACACGAGCTAAGTGAGAAAAGCGACGTATAGCCAAGTGTGATTAGTCGGGGTGTGCGAATATTCGAAATTTTGAATACCAGTCTTTGATATTCGATTTGAATTCGATTCGATGGTTGTCTGTTCGAAATAATCCCATATCCGGTTCCGCTCGAATGTAAGAAATAACAGCGCTTACTGGAGCACCGGAGTAACAGAGAGCGATGTAAGCGAAGACTGTTCCAAATGATTGTACTGCGAGAAGAGAGCCGCGGTAGTTGCGCAATTGCACCACTCCGTGAGCGAACTCTGACGCGGTGCGGATAACTTCTGCTCAGTAAGTTCCAGTCATTCGATAAGCATGTCTCACTTTTAGGCAGCCAACTAGTATACAAATCTTATCTCGTTTTATTCAAAGCAATTTTGAGCGGACTTGCTAGCGACATCGCAGGCCCGTATCAAACTACGTACAAAGCCTCTTCTTTCTCTAAGTGGACTTCGTGCAAACGTTATGTTTAACTTTGTATAGAACTGAGAAAATGACCAATATTCGATGCGATATTCGGGTGTTATTTTGCTTCAACACAGATGTTCAATTCGATTCGGTAATGTCATTATTCAAACCCCTTCAGTAATTCGTATAATTCTGAAAAATTGGCAAAGCATCTCTAGATTAGGCAAATCCTTCCTTTTCTTCCTTTTCTTTTTTCAATGTCAACTTGCATTAGGAGTTCGGAAACGTCAAAATAAATGCGCCGTGTAATGGCGTTGTACCAACAGTGTATGCTGTAGGAGGCATTCTATATTGTTGGTCCTGATCAACTGGAAAAAAATGCCTAAATGCTTTCAAAGAAAAAGGGAAAAACAAGCGTCTCTTAGTAACAATCTCCTAATGTTCTGCGCACTTCACTCGCACTCGTTTTTCACGTTTAATATAAATATTAGCAACCTAATTTCGTGAGCAACCAGCATTTCTCGAAGAAAAGGCGTCCACAATCAACATGTTTTCTTTCTTTTTCGTTTTTTTTTTCGACGCACCATAGCAATGTTAGTCGACCTGTTCTAGGTTCGCCACGACTGTCACTTAATTTTGTATTTATTTTTTTCCAATCTTTGAAAGACTAAGCTTCCTTTTGTGTACCTTATGTGCTAAACAAATTCTTAAACTCAAAACATACCATGCAATTTTCTATCTTTTTTTTAATTATAGCAGCACAGTGCTTGACTTTAGCAACATTATTTTTCCCCTCTTGTACACCGAGACACGATAGCAACGTAGGGCTGATCACAAACCAACGATTATCAATCTGCAGGGCGAAGCATACCACGTTCGTCTGAAACAACGCATGAACGCATAAAAAAATTGTGCTGCATAAATGGAACAGTGAACAGAGACAATGCTTTCCAGGGGCGCTATAACGCAAAACTATTCCAAACTTTTCTGTTCCAATTCTGCAATCAGCCCACCGCGATTGGTCAAAAACTTTTTTGGACCACCCCCACTTCACTTGTCTCTCACGCGACGTCACGAAAACCACGATAGCTCCCCATCTGATATGACGTGTACAAGCTGATTATGCATAATTTGACCGAACAAAACGAAAATAGTTGTTTCTGATTCGACGCCTTTTTGCCATTAGCCCTCGGCTATTGGTCAAAAGGTTTCGGGCTGCACCCACTGCACCTGCCTCTCACGCGACGTCACAAAACTGCAAAAACTTACCGCGTCAAAGTGACGCGTATACGCGTTAAAGATGCATTAATATGCCGAACAAAACTGAATTTTCTTCCGAATAGCCGCAGACTGCCCCGTTCCGAAAGGAATAAAATATGGCTGCCGCCAATCGCTCCGGCACTGGCCGAGGGGAGCATATGATTGGTTTGTTCAGACAACTCTGCTGGTGACCACCCGATGCTTGCGTCGGCGGCTACGCAAATTTGACGTCAGGAGGTTTGAATAAAAACACATTGGAATAGTTTTACGTTATACGGCCCCAGACTTGCAATTTCACGGTATCTTTTTACCAGACTCATTGTACACTTAAAGTCGTCACTAAGCTGAAGTTCAGCATCTCATTTGTTCGCGCTGTCCTTACTTTAGAAAATAAACAACTGTGATTTCACTTTCATGATGTTGCCTGGTTACCTAGATCGGCTTTATGGAAACAGGGCCAGTATATAATGCGAGGGTTCTTCTCGATCGATTCTATTCCTTCCTCATCATCCACTGTTCACGGCTAACCAATCCCGATGATAGCGTGGGCGGAGCACCGTTCGGAGTGGATTCCTTACAACATACGTAGCCCAGAACAGCAGCTTCATTCCTTAGTATTTCGTCATCTTTGGTTACATGACTCGAAGTACGTGTAACTGTAGGTGCTTCGACGGATTGCGTCCCGTTTATAGTTGTGTTTCAGTGAATATTACTGTTGCAAAGGATATGTACACCCACTGTCGCTGGACCAACGCGCACTCTGATCCAACGGCTGTGCCATAAATATCACAGCACAGCACAAAACTGGAAGTGCGTGGTCCGTATTAGCGACGAGAAATAAATATTTCCCCTTTTTTTTTCGCTCGTCGCTAACAGAAAGAAAATTACATGTGGGACGCATCTTGATGCAATGGTGATCGTTAGTCGTCTTTTCTTTTTTATTTTATTCTTGCGAAATATCTCTTGAGTTGGGAAATGCCTCATTTGTGGCGACCGAATGACTCATTTGCTGATGTTCACAACGGCTGACGCCGGTCACACTGGAACAAATGAGCATGTGTGAACAAGAGAAGTGAAGGCCGCACATTGTGCCTTTTCAGCGAAAGCGCAATATTTAAAAGCAGAGAACTTCGACGTCATAAGACATCGCTGCATACGTTTACTCTTCACTCACCAATGTATGCATGCGCACGACAGGGTGCTAAAACACACTTCCAGGTGCCTGGCGTACAGGCACACCAAGAACCTCGACAAGAGTGTTCACAAAGCACTTCGTGCGCTGCAGTTGTTCGTAGGAACAAGCAGCCGGCCAATTGCCATGGCGAACATATCGTTAGCGAAGGTGGCCAACCAATGACAAAATGTTCTCGCGATAAAGGAAAACAAGTATCTAGTTCGGCCACTCAGTTTGATCAAATTAGCTTTAAAGGCAGGACCACTGTCTCCTAAGAAAGACGCTTGTCTTATCAACTGGGATTATTGCGTACGTTCAGGAAAGACTAGGGGCGAGAGGAATTAAGAAAGAAGAGAGGCAGAAGCATGCTTTCGCCATGCTTCTGCCTGCCTTCCACCACAATGTCAATGCATGCATGGTAGCCCTATACTTGCACCTAACAGAGCGGCAGACCGACGACCGCGAAGCTCTGATGTCGTGGTATACCGCGCAGACCGTAGGGTCACCGCTGGTACGTTGTCTCCATTGTTTACAGCGTAAAGCCTGATGAAAGTTTTATTCGGCGCTTCCTAGTCAGAAATAGCACGCGCGGCATTGCGTACAACAGGCACACGCGTGTGTTTCTCCCTTGCGTATGCCCTTCGAGCAGGCCAAAATCATGTTTTCTAAATCACGTTTTCTAAAACCAAGGAAGTCTCATTAGGTTTTATTATAACGCGCGCAGCGTTTTGGCGCGGTAAGCATCGTGGTATCGTCTACCAGGATTGTTTGTGTTCCTTCTTTCATTTCTTGAGGACGATGTTGACGCCATCCCCAAAGGGTAGCATGGCGAGTTGCACGCGTTCGTCAGTCTTCAGCTTGGCATTGAGAGCTCGCATCGCCAACGCATCAAGGTCGGACGTTTCAGCGTTGAACACTGAGCCGCCGCGCAGGACCTGCATGAGCGCATGCTCTCCATATGAAAGAAACTTCATGACCACGCAAAAAAAAAAGAGAGAGAAAAAAGAAAGAACACTAGAGAAGGAAGAAATAAAACAAATGGTGTTTTCTCGTCGGAAAGATGCACATCAATGAGAAATGCCGTACAGTCGAGGGCTTTGGATGAAATGACACCACATTGATTTCTTCAACGGTGCACCGAAGTCTCATCGCACGAGCACAGGGCCATTTTTGCGTCCTTCCCCCAACAAAATGCGGCAGTGAAGACCGTGAATCTACGCCCGCGATTTCGTGCTCAGCTTTGTAACATAGTTAACCAGGGCTAAACTGACGGGACGTGGGAAGTAAGGCACAGGATGAACGCTACACTGCAACTGGGCCCGTATTCACAAAACGCTCTTACACTAAAACTGTTCGTAAGTGAAAATACAAGTCAATTATGATGTTGGACATACTATTAGCGAAGGCGGTCGGCCAGTGAGTGGCAAACGGAACTTGCGAAAGAAAAGCTTTGTGAATTCGCCCCCACGTCTTCCCACTGCGGAACGTTATAAAAAATAAAAGTGCAAAAGTAGATTAGCAAACAACGTAGATTTGCAGGCACCGCTAAGTAAAAACTGCTGTTAAGATCGAGGTAAACGCACGTTTTTTCTTTAATATACACAATCACTTCATTTGTCAATGCAGCGAACGTAGCGTTTATACGTATCACCTTCTTTTTCAATGCAAAATGTATCAAGCAGTTGGTTTCTAATGTGAACCTCGAAAGCTAACTTTAAGCCGCGCGCTCAGCAGCAGAGCGTTCCTGTGAGCCACCGCGGGCGCCAAGCCTGAAGACGATAAATAAGGTGGCCATACCGCGCCCGGTAGTGCTTGAACTTTAAGCAAACATAGAACATACCTCAGAACTTAGCAGCTCATCAGAATAGTACATAAGTGTACTCGTTCTGAGCTATCCGTTTTCTGTTCACCCTGGCTGCTGGCCGCAAGGTAGCGGCTTCAATTCCGAGCTGCGGCGGTCGTTTTGAGTGCATGTTAGAGAGAAATATAAGTGGTGAAATTAAACCCGGAGTCCCCCCTCCCCCATGCTACGTCGTCGTTCATAATCCAGACGTGACATGTAGCTCTGAGGCTATAATATCCACGATATTTATAGACGTCCAATACTTGGGTCATACACAAGGGCTAATGGTGCGCACCTTCCTCAGGAACTAAAGCACAATTCATGTCGTACGTTTCAAACGACGTACAAAGAGTGCACTCACATTATCAAAGGCGATAATCCCATTCCGTTTGACTAGCTTTAGACAACGCTCATAGTAATGATCGTATCCTTCCTTGTCGGCATCAATGTAAGCGAAGTCATAGCTTTCCGCCTCTCCGTCCGCAATCATGGCATCTGTAAGGTAAAAAAAGAGAAACCGCAGACTGGGATCGAATTATCCCCTCAAACAGCACAACGCCTCCGATGTCGTGGCACAGGACGTTTCGCAGCATCATCCAAGAATGAGCGG
This sequence comes from Dermacentor andersoni, assembly GCF_023375885.2. Classification (NCBI taxonomy): domain Eukaryota; kingdom Metazoa; phylum Arthropoda; class Arachnida; order Ixodida; family Ixodidae; genus Dermacentor; species Dermacentor andersoni. The sequence continues at coordinate 50,885,417 of NC_092814.1, read as the reverse complement.
ATGTTCAATATACTACAATGCGCTAGAATGAAAGCGCAAGAGCCAGCGAAGAGAAAGTAAAAAAAAAAGGCAGGGACATCAATCATCCTATTTGCTACCCTACACAGGGTAACTGGAAAGGGAGCTATAGATCAGGATAGTGGTACATGAGGTATCAGCGTGCGCACAGATACGTGCGTCTGCGCGGTCCATAGGAACCGCAGCAGCGCTCTAATATGTTTGTGGATTGATGAAGCCCGAGGCCAAGGTACAGAGATATTTTCCTTAAAAAATAAAAAGAGCCTGTCGTCAAACCGCTTGAAGAAAGCACAAAGAGAAACACCTTGGACATCGAAGGAGAGCGCCTATACAGGGCGTGTTCTATAGTTTCACCGCAACCACCGACGTTGAACGCGGCCCTACTAGTCATCCTGGTAAAGAGTTAGTCCACATTAGTGTAAGTGACGCCCAGCCATGGCTGACACAGTGAAGTGGCTTTTGCAGCGTGAGGGTCCGTGTGGGAAACGCCGACTGAGTGGAACAGTCCGTGCCAGTGATGGAGCCAGCATCCCTCACAAATTTCGTGCGCCTTGCCGCGGAGCGCAATTGGAGCCTACTATAACCCTGTGGTCGTCTCCATGACAGGCTAATCTTTACAAAAATGTCGAAGTTTCGCCCGAAAGGCGAAGCATCGAATGCGATAGCAGATTAGTAGACTGCTAAACGAAGTAAGGGTAGTAGCTATATCGGCTGTTTAAGCTCGTAAACATTCGCTTACTAACTAAATTAACAAACGTGGTGCCACGCGCACACAGGCTCACTCGATAAGCGCGGACACTTGCTGTCGGAACGCTGGCGTGAGGAAGAGCGACGGCTGAAGCAAGTGAGTTTACCTTCGTGCTGCCTCTCGCTTCAACGCGAACTAAGTGGCGAGAACACAGCGCACACGAAGCTACGAACCCTAGGCGCACCTAGACTCTGCATTCATCGCAGTTAAGATAGGGCTCGCGCGGCCGCGTCATACGCAGTTGCCGCCAAAAATGCAAAAATGAAAAACAGTGCTGCTGTTCCGCGTTTTTAGGGTACGTTAGGAGGCATCAAGTTTATAATGAAACTCCAGAATTAAATCCGTCCGTTCCGTCCGTCCGTCTGTCTGTTTTCCAAACGATATCCAAGGACGCCTCCTGCGCTACCTAACTTAAAAGAAGCTTTAGCTCGGGGCCTCCTACCTACATACATGGGAAAGGAGAAATCGTTTTCCTCGGCAGCGCTTCATAAGATTTTGATAAGGTTTGTTGCATTTAAAAGAAACATCTAGTGACTGTTGCCTGCGAAATTTTTATTTACGTTGTCAATTTTCTAATAAAAATTGACAAAAATGCTAATATTCAGAAAACAAAACTATCAAGTTTACAACTCTGTAACTCAGCAATGAAAAAATATGTCACAATTCAGTAAATTGCACCTAATATTGAATCCAAAGCGAACAAAAGTTGTATGTTATAGATGGCTGTCAAATAGACCACTAATTTGTGAGTGAAACTTTTGCAAAACCCCTGTAAACAATGTGAAAAATTCAAGTAAAATATAATTTACCATGGGTGCAGTTTACAGAACTGCGATATCTGTTCTAGGTGCAAACCTACAAATTTGTATACTTCGTGCATATTTTTTTTTTCAAACGCGAATTTTTCAAAATCCCGTTGAAAAATGTCAAGCCCTAAATCGAAATTCCGCTTCCAACAGTCACAGTCGCTACAATTTAATTTTCTCTCTCAAATGTTATCCATTTCATGAAAATCGGCCCAGCAGTTATCTCAGAAAGGCGTTTCTGCGTTTTGCATGTATATGAATAGGCGGCATCGGAGTTGGGCCCGTGCTAAAGCTTCCTCTTCGTTTCAGCTGCACGCTTTTAACGTACCGCACACCTCTACCTCGCTAGTGGACACTTCAGTCATCATCAACTTGCGGCATTACCATCCGCTGCGGCGCGAGGAGTCAGATCCTCTTAGTGCAAGCAGGAATCAGATGTCACTATAGCGCAACCGCGTGTAAATGAAAGGAGTCACGGAAAGCAGGCTTCTCCTCATAAGTGCTGTTCTTGCAGTGAAGCCGGCTGTGACGAACAAATTTTTTTTTTTTTTTTTTTTTTTGTGCGCTACGCATGGAGGTACGCGTGAGCATGGCTTGAACGGCACGTCTTAAGCGCTATATACAGGCTGTCGTCAATAATATAGCCATCGCATTCTACTAAACAAACAAACATAAAAAACAACACTATTGTCATCGTCACCCTGACATGATGTACTTGCTTGTGTACGTCACAGCTGCGGCGAACTCCTAGAGATAAAGGCACAGAAATATGTTGTGCCAAAAAAAAGCACGAATGGACAAACTATCATAAAGAATACAATAAAACTGGCATTCTTTCACGTGAACAAGTACAAAATGACATCAACGGAATATTACCTCACGATATAAAGACCGAATTTGCAAAACAAAAATATATAATAATATTATGAGAAAAAAGCAAAATAAACAAACAAGGACACTTGACAGGAGATACTACGCCATCGAACACATAGTATGCCACTTCAGGTATTAATTTAACAGAGCCAGAGGACAGAGCCATTGTATATGTGTCTGTGCGCCGACTCGTAGCAAATATGGAAAATGTGCGGCAACAAGATTTCCGGTGACGGTAACCACTTGAAATTCATATATTATGAGCTTCTAAACCAATCCCACTGTGGCTTAGACAAGTAGCACATTGCATACCCGAAACCTTTTCCATGCCAAAGAGCCCTGTAAAATGGTTCTGCATCAAAGTGTTTGTTGGTTTGTTTGTTTGTTTCTTTGTTCGTTTTTTGTTTATTTATTTATTTATTCGCAAATTACCCTCGTTTGCTTTTAATTGCATTGTTCATATTCCAACCACAATTTATTCTGGGCCAAATTTTTTACACGTTTAATTGGCACTGGCCGCGTTCTGGATTCCAGTATGTAAATATGTATCGAGGGTACCCAGGCGCTCGCTCTTTAGTAACAATCATATGAAATCAACAGACACTGTAGCCAAGGAAAGCCATATGGGAAGTTAACTGTATTTTACAGAAATGTATATTTGAGCATGCACGGTAGTTTAATGTTCGATAGACTTTATATTCCTAGTGTAATGGGGTGTATTGAACAGTCCAGGATGGCTCCGCTTTTGCACCGGGGGTAACTGTAATGAAGAAGAAGAGCACGAGGACAAGGCCAGCCAGATCGTTTGTTCTATGCCCGCTGTGCAACCAGTGGGCCAGCCGGATCGGCACTGCTTAGCACGAGGGTGAGCCGTTCGGGCAACCAGCTGTTCCTGCTCTGTGTCGCCTGCCTTCTCGGTTACGAACAGACGTGACCATCTGGACTGTTCAATACACCCCATTACACCAGTAAAAAAAAGTAGAAACGACTGTGGTAGAAAATACAACCAGCAGCCGTTGGGCGCACAACCCACAATCTCCGCACGAAGCGCGAGATTCTCTACGAATTTAGCTACGGTGACAGCTGGCACTCATTCCACATTCGTGGGAAGTTATGTGCTCTCGGTGTTAAAGGTTCACTTACCGTGGGACATATAAAAAAAAAGCTGAATATTTCCGCAGCCGGCTATACGGATTTCCAGCTTGTGCCGTTGTATATGGAAACAAAAAAAAAATTGTGGGGTTTTACGTGCCAAAACCACTTTCTGATTATGAGGCACGCCGTAGTGGGGGACTCCGGAAATTTCGACCACCAGGGGTTCTTTAACGTGCACCTAAATCTAAGTACACGGGTGTTTTCGCATTTCGCCCCCATCGAAATGCGGCCGCCGTGGCCGGGATTCGATCCCGCGACCTCGTGCTCAGCAGCCTAACACCATAGCCACTGAGCAACCACGGCGGGTATATGGAAACAACATAAGCGTTGTACAGTTTTTCTGGCTACAGTCACAAACCCCTCGAAATTTAACGTTTTATCAGATCATGTGGTCCATAAGGATTTCACGCCGACCGCGCATATCTTTCTAGCCTATTTCTGGGAGTGTTAACTAGTGCCACTTTGAGCTATCGCGGCTGATGTGGCACATCCGTAATACCCACAATTTTAACCCTCGTACATAATCAAATCATATCAGTAAAAAAAACACGCGGGCTTTTGTGGGGGGGAGGGGGGCGAATGAACATCTTTTTTATTAACTTGAAGAAATGATTGCAGATTCTGCATAAATTTACAATACCCATATTTTTTTTTTTTTATTTATTGACGTGACATCAGGAAATGTTGGTGCACAAATACGGCGCCGGCTACTCTTTGGCTCTTGAATAGCTGGTATATACAATATACAGTTACGTTACCTCGTAAAAGTAAAAATAACGCCAAAACATTACCAAGAAACTCTCACCGCAATGATGCGAACAACGCTATCACGTAACAGAGTGCAATAGAAAGAAACACTGAAGCAACAATGCGAACAGCAATATCAAATATACACAGTGACCGTAACAATAAAAACGCTCTTACAAACGAAAAGTTGTTTTTTTATATATACGTGCTAATAACGCTTAACATTTCAGCTGTCCTCAATAATCGTTTAAACGCTATTAAAGCTTACTGTTGTTGGCCTTGCAAAAGTGAGTGGTCTGCTGTCTTAAACTGGGTGGTCAACAGTCTAGTGTCATTAAAAACGATTTTAGTCAGCGTCTTGGTGCGTCACGATGCAGTACTTCTAGAAATACATATGTGTCTTCGTCACCAATTCCACAGTCATACTGAAGAATTTCAGCGCGGCCAATTCTGCGCGGAAAAAAATTTTTATGTATAGGCAATGCCCAGCCGTAACTGACGCATAAAGGTTTCTGTGTCTCTATACGAAGATAATGGAACGTTGATTTCAATGGTCTTCGTATTCGCAATAACATCACAGAGAAAGCAATAAGAGTAAAAGAAATGACACATTTTGACGCATATATATGCGAACCAAACCCACAGTATCCGCACGGTGACAAGTTCGGTGCTCTACCAATTGCAATTGGGCTACGGCGACAGCACATCCCTCCACTTTCTTCGGTATTCATGAACATTTGCGTGCAGCCAACCGCGAAAGATTTGGGAGCAGAGTAGTCACGAAAAAAAGAAATAAACCTTGTTGCGTCTCCACGGCGCAGCTTGGAGCTTTTAGTTGGCGATCGGACACTCTGCTCCTTTCGATTCCAATGCGGCTTCATTGACTGCGACGAGATCACCTTTTCCCCCCCTCTTGCAGCTCGTGCTCCGAAAACTTTTGCAGTCGGGTGTTACGGATAATCTAGCACCACTAGCGATCGCGGCGGCGGATTGGCGAATCCATTAGACTTCCGTCCAAAACGACGAAGACTAAAATAGCAGTGACAACGACAGAGTGTTTGACAAGAAACCAGCCGACTTACGCCGTTCCGCCGTCGTCACATATTTTCCACTTCGACACGAGTACGGTCCCGGTTTCGCAAAGAGACGCGTACGGCCGGGCATTTATGCTTTCAAGTCTCACCTAAAGTGTCGATGGCTTTGCCAATGCGAATGTCAATCTTTCTCTCGACTCCAGCCTGCGAGAGAAACGAGAAGAGGACGTTTTATGCAGGGCACCTCGTAGAGACGAAGAAACGCCGCGATAATGGGCTTTCGGTATATAGAACTGCTGTAACTGTACATGCTATGTGTCCCACGTAACTTGTGCCAAAATTAAAAAAGAATGTATGCAAATGCCACGTAGCTCGATAAAGCCAAGGTAATGTTGTTTGCCGTTGCTTAGAGCAAGTCAGATAATTTTTTTGGTATTTTGCCTAATTATATAATTGGCTATTATTAATAATTCGATCAGCTTCTCAAATACTTTATTCAGAGCAAAAGTGTCAATCACAAAATTGTACACCATCCTGAAAGGTTCCCGATCCAGCTTTTTCGTTGCTCAATACGGGCTACATAAATGCTTTCTTTTTTTTCAAGCGTGAAACTAAGCCTGCGAAACACGAAAAAGTGCAGCGTCACACTCGCGCACTTCTTCGTGTTTGGAGGTGCGCATTGTGGCATCCTAGAGTCTGCCATTGTCGCCGCATCGTTCGACGGGCGCTTTTTGCGTTTGTGCGGCTCCTCGCGGTTCGAGAGAGATTTTGTTTTCCAGTACGCTGAGCTCAATGTTAGGCTCCTGCGCGGACATGCTCCATGTAATCTGGGAACGCCTCCCATCAACTTAGTGCAGGCCTAGTCGTGAACTTTTTCGACAAGCTTGCAAGTAGCAAAAGGGAGTTCTTTTTATTTTCGTTGTCGCAATAATCGCTGTCGTGGATAATAACTAAGCAGTCAGAACGGAATGGTGGGCTTGGCTGCTGTTGTCGTTCCAAGGGAAACACATGCGATCGAAAGCAATTTAACGCGTCGCATGACTTTACCAAGCTGCCCGCACAATCATTCAGGAATCTAACTCGTACCTCACATTCTTTTGACAGCTAGGGACTGTTGTAACCAAAGCGGGATATATTTACGTACGCGCACCATTATTCGTCGAGCGCTGCGCAATGTCGTCTGCTGCCGAGAGCTTGCACGATGCCTGCGCTTCCACACTACCGAGTGCGAGAGAATCGTGCACTCGTGCAGAACTCGCCTTGCACGAAGTCAAATCGAAGAGCGCGGTGCAGGCGGCACGTGCTGCACTGCAAAAGCGAGAAGCACTGCACTGCCTGGCCGCTGCAGCCAATCCTGAATCATTGGTATACGTACGAGCGGCTTGGTGAATCCAGTTCCTCGAACCTAATTCAGCAAGCTTTTCGCTTGGAAAACCTGTTTGTCAGTGGCCGGTATAGCCCTCGCTACAAAGTCAAGTACGCTCAACGTTAGTCGGCGCCTGTCTTTAGAAACCACTATATAGTGCACGAACTGCTTTGCTAATTCGGCTCCTGATTCACGTTTTTATTAACGCCTAGTAAAGAGGCCAGCCTAGTTTCAGTCTACTTGCCGCCTCAAAAACGCTGGACTGTTTACAGAGACTATTTTATTGTTTTTCGTGATGAAAACTTTACCCTATACTGTTGCACAATTCTTTCCTACTCTGCAATTCATAGCCCTTAAAATACGCTGAAGCAGAAATAAACACTCACCAAAATCAGAAAAAAAAAGAGAAAAATCTTCCAAGTCTATAGGATTATTTTATTGCTGGCAGGAACACCGTGCGCTGGATATCGCACTTAACAAGTCTCCGTGCTGAAAGCCCAAAACGGTGGCTTCCAAGAGCTCTAAGAAAAATGTTATACAATCGAGAAGCAGCGGATAGGCTATGCTTACTGCGATCACCTATATTATACAAAGATATGGACCACAAGTACTCAAGGAACGGTCATAGCACACCCTACAACGAACATTACGATGTCCAACGGATATCTCCATAAATGCTGATGACATACTACGGATCACTCCTGGACCACCACCACCACCACCACCACCACCATCATCATCAGCAGCAGCAGCAGCAGCATCATCATCATCATCAGCATCATCCTTGTTTTATCTCCACTGCAGGACGAAGGCCTCTCCCTGCGATCTGCAATTACCCCTGTCCTGCGCCAACCGATTCCAACTAGCGCCCGCGAATTTCCTAATTTCATCGCTCCACCTAGTCTTCTGTCCTCCTCGATTGCGTTTCCCTTCTCTTGGTGCCCATTCTGTAACCCTAATGGTCCAACGGTTATCTAACCTGTGCATTACATGACCTGCCCAGCTCCGTTTTTTTCTCTTGATGTCAATTAGAATATCGTGTATACACATTTGCTCTCTGATCCAAACCGCTCTCTTTCTCTCTCTTAACGTTGTGCCTAGCAATCTTTGTTCCATCGCTCATTGCGTGGTCCTTAATTTGTTCTCAAGCTTCTTTGTCAGTCTCCAAGTCTCTGCCCCATATGTCAGCACTGGTAAAATGCGCTATTTGTACACCTTCCTTTTCAATGATAATGGTAAACTTCCAGTCAGGAGCTCGCAATGTCTGCCGCATGCGTTCCAACCCATTTTTATTCTTCTATGAATTTCCTTCTCATGATCACGGTTCCCTGTGATTAACTGACCTAGGTAAACGTACGCCTTCATGGACTCTAGAGGCTGACTGGCGATCCTGAACTCTTGTTTCCTTGCACGGCTATTGATCATTATCTTTGTCTTCTGCATCTTATTCTTCAACCCCACTCTTACACACTCTCTGTTAAGGTCCTCAATCATTTGTTGTAACTCGTCTGCATTGTTGCTGAATAGAACAATGTCATCGGCAAACCGAACGTTGCTGAGACATTCTCTGTCGATCCTTACTCCTAATCCTTCCCAGTTTAATAGCTTGAATACTTCTTCCAAGCATGCAGTGAATAGTATTGGAGAGATTGTGTCTCCTGTCTGACCCCTTTCTTTATAGGTATCTTCCTGCTTTTTTTGTGTAGAATTAAGGAAGCTGTAGAACCTCTGTAGATATTTTCCAAGGTATTTACGTAAGCGTTCTGTACTCCTTTATTACGTAATGCCGCTATGACTGTTGGTATCTCTACGGAATCAAATGCATTTTCGTAATCTATGAAAGCCATATAGAGAGGCTTATTATACTCTGCGGATTTCTCGATTACCTGATTAATGACACGGATGTGATCCATTGTAGAGTATCCCTTCCTGCAGCCAGCCTGTTCCCTTGGTTGACCAAAGTCCACTGTTGCCCTTATTCTATTGGAAATTATTTTGGTAAATATTTTATATAATACTGGGAGTAAGCTAACAGGCCTATACTTCTTAAATTCTTTAACGTCTGCCTTTTTGTGGATTAGTATAATGTTTGCATTATTCCAGTTTTCTGGGACTCTTGCAGTCGATAGACACTTCGTATAAAGAGCCGCCAGTTTTCGAAGCATTATGCCTCCTCCATCTTTGATTAAATCGACTGTTATTCCATCATCTCCTGCCGCTTTTCCCCGTTTCATGCCTTGCAAGGCCCTTCTGACCTCATCTCTAGATATAGGAGGAGTTTCTGTATAATGCACATTATTGTTTCGAATAGAATACTCCTGAGTCCTCTGGGTACTGTACAGGTCAGTATAGAATTCTTTCGCTACTTTTACTATATCTTCGAGATGGCTGATGATATTACCCTGCTTATCTTTTAGTTTAGTGCATACATCTTGGTTTTTCCGATGCCAAGTTTCTTTCTGACGGATTTCAGGCTGCGTCGATTTTTTCCGGTTTCTTCAGTCTTTCTCACGTTATAGTTTTGAATATCACTTTTTTCCCTTGTTGATCAGTTTTGACAGTTCCGCGAATTCTATCTTATCTCTTTAGTTGGACACTTTCATTCTTTGTCATTTCTTTATTAGGTCCTTAGTTACTTGGGAGAGCTTGCCTACTGGTTGCCTTGGTGCCTTGCCTCCCACTTCAATTTCTGCCTCTGAAACCAGCCTAGTTACGGTTTCATGCAGCCTTCATCTCTCTGTTCTCAGGCTGCATATTTGTTTGCACGTACCAGCCTAAATTTGTCTGCTTTTACCCTTACTGCCTCTAGGTTGACCTGTTTCTTCTTGACCAATTTTGCTCTTTCTCTCTTCAAATTGAGGTGAATCCTAGCCCTCACTAACCTATGATCACTGCACTTTACCCTACCTATCACTTCTAGATCCTGCACTATGCCGAGATCAGCAGAAAGTATGAAGTCAATTTAATTTCTTGTTTCGCCATTAGGGCTTTTCTAGGTCCACTTTCTGTTGGTACGCTTCTTGAAAAAGGTGTTCATTTTTCTCAGCTTATTCCTTTCAGCGAATTCTACCAGCATCTCTCCTCTAGTGTTCCTAGAATCGACGCCGTAGTTGCTTGTTCATCAGCCTGCTTTTTCCCCACTGTTGCATTGAAGTCACCCATTGCTACGGTATACTGAGTTTGCACTTTTCTCATCGCTAATTCAACATCTTCATAAAACTTGCCTATTTCATCATTGTCATGACTGGGGGTTGAAGCGTAGGCTTGTACTACCTTTAATCTATACCTCCTATTAAGTATGACCACGACTACTGCTACCCTCTCATTAATGCTGTAGAATTCGTCAATGTTGCCCGCTATGTGCTTATAGATCAGGAATCCTACCCCGTATTGCTTCTTATCTGGGAGACCTCTATAGCAGAGGATGGCTGTCAGTCAGCACTCTATAAGGCTCACCAGTTCTTCTAATCTCACTAAGGCCAATGATATCCAGAACAATGCCTTTCAGTTCCTCAAAGAGCCCTGCTAAGCTAGCCTCACTCGACAGAGTTCGGGTGTTAAAGGTTGTCAGGGTAAGTTTCCATTGGCGGCCTGTCCGGGTCCAGAGATTCTTAGCACCCTCTGCTGCGTTACAGGTCTGACCACCGAATAAAGTACAGATACTGCCATGCATTGACCGATGTCAGATATCCTAGTAATGACGTCCGTAGGACATACACTGTATAAAATTTATCAGCTGTTCTTAACAATCCAAAATGCGACGTCCCTTGTCCGTCCACAGAACTTTCTGTATTGGAATTGAATGTTCGGACGTTATCCGGACATTCATCGGATATCTGTTAACGTCCTGTGCCGGACTTGGACGTTCGGACTTTATCTGGATATCCGCCGGATATTGGTGGTCCATTTGGAAAATGACGAATGAAGTCGTACTTTGACCAGGTTTTACGCGCGGTACCGACATGTCTTATCTACAAAGCTACCGCGATGTTTATGCACAGCATTCAATTGCTCGCACAAATGTACTCTTCCCTCTTTTAGTTTGTTTCACTATCAAGGTAACTACACTACCAAAATGGGCCGTCATCCTACATTTCGATGCTTTGTACGGGCACGTCAAATAACTCACTGAAAGCAGAATCAAATCGCTCAGACTGCAGACGAACGCGTTAAACGTACCAACCTCCGACGATGTCTATGGCCGTAGAAGCCCATCATTAGCAAGCCGTGCGGAGTGCAACCTCATTTAGTCTTCTCACTAATCAAGAAGGTAACGCCAGGCAAGACACCAAAGACGCCGAAGGCAGCGCTCCAAAGTTAGCCTCGCCATTGAGCTAGCTACGCAACAAACAGATCTTAGTCAATAGAGGCGTAGCTGTGTCCCTTATTGGTCGCTTTTTTTTTTTTTTCTCGTGGAGATGCAAGGCACCGGGTCAGGCGCGAATCGCACCTCTTTCCAAAAGGGTCTCCCGACGTCGGCGGTCTCTTGATTGATGTCGAGGCCGCGCACGATGCCGTCGGGAGGAAGCGCCAGGGCTGCAGACAGTGCGCTGCAGCCAGTGAACACACCTGCGCAAAAAGGTGTAAATGGTAGACGAAGTTTAACATTCCAAACTAACACTTGGGCTATGATATACGCCATAATGGACGGATACTCCTGATCGACTGACTCCCCGAAGTTGTTGTTTAACGTACACTATACCAATACACAATCATTTCTGCATTCCGTCCCCGTCGGGATGCGACTGCCGCGGCCGGCGATCGAATCCACGATCTCGTCCTCAGCAGCAGGACGTCATAGCCACTGAGTCACGTAACGCGGCGGCCGAGCGCCCTACGGTACTAAAGAGAGAGAAAGTACTAAAGAGAGAAAGAGAGAGAGGGGGGGGGCATGGAAGAAACTAAACTATTCAAACAGAAGAAACCGCTGAAGTGGAAAAGAAAATTCTGAGAAGTATTTTATGGCTGGTTCTCGCGAGTACACAACTCGCTCCCGATAAGCGAATACCGCAAGTGTACCATGTGGACTTACACGCTTCTGCGCCACGTCGTAGAAGCGAAGTATGAACTGGCAAGAGCTGCTGACAAAAGTTTCACTAACAGGAGACCGAGCAAAGCTCGTGCATCTTTATTCGCTGTGGGCTGAATATTTCACGGTACGCAAGAAAATCCCAAAGGTCTCCCGGAGCACATGAGCACCGTTTCCATTGTGCTACTGGCACCATGCAACTAATGCAACGAGAGACAGCCGCGAGGAAAAGAAAAAAGAACAAGCGCCCCTTCTTCACTCACAGTTTGTGTAATTCTGGGGTTGAATCCTTTTCGTTCGTAAGCGTTCCTTGCTATTTGTTGGCCACCTTCACTTATAATATGTACAGCATCAATATTGGCTAGAATTTGCTCTCACGAACAATTCTAGCGTAAGGCTTTTACAGCGGAGCTGTCTTAGGCTGCTTTCGAGCATTACGTGATGTGCGTATAGCAAAAACGATGGCGGCATCTTATAGAGCTAAAATAGCTTAAGCATAAAGCAAAATCGTATCAGCGTATGTGTCCCAGCTGCGTTTGAGGCCAGATGTGTCCAAATGGGTGATGAATGATGGTTTGATACGTAGCGATCCACGCAAAGAACGACAGCGCGGTCGTTCCGCCCTATGCCTTACAGACGACAGACGAGAGCCTTGCCGTGGAATGTTCGTCTCGGATTGTCAAAGAGGGACCTTGAAGACTTTGTGGTCGACACATTTGGATGGATCCTCCCGGCGGAGCCCAATTCCATCGTCATTGTGGGGGAGTTTAACGTCGATTCGTCTCGTCCCGACGGTAAGTGGTTCTTGGCGTTTCTCTTTTAAAGGTTCGGCCTTCAACGTTAAAGCAAAACCAATGTCTCCACGACGAGCCATTGGTCGTGCATAAACATAACGTTCGCTGAGAACATCTCCAGTTTCGTCACAGAGCCCATAGCCGTCTATCACAGCGACCATAAAGCCATAATTACTGCGGACACGAGATAAACGTGAATACAAATAAACATAATGTGCAAGTTTGTGTTATATTGTTTTGTTGCTTTATTTTATTTGTAGTCTTATACAGCTTCGCTGCATGAAACTTCGTGCTCTTATCCCGAAAGAACAGACATCCTGTGGGATACCTATGTGCTAAAGATCACGCGCATTACCGTGTGGTTTTCCTGCGCTCTACAGCGCACCTCCGCCTACCACGGCGGTAGGCAGCCAAGAATACCGATACGAGCCATATGGCCGACAGCGCGTTCCCAGGTGCATGAGTGCCACAGAATCGCCCTCGCATTCGGAATTGCCACAACATGCGACTAATGTCACCGAGCCGGCGAAGCTAGTTTTCAACGCTGCAGTACGTTCCAGCGCACCTTCAGTGAATATGGCCGAGACATGCGAAAGAGAAGCCAAGAAACCACGGGTTTGACGGAGGTAGGACATCCACCTATGAGTTAAGCCAAGACATAGACTGTGACGACGCGCATTTCTCTTTGGTAGCGTATAAAAAGAAGCGACCTGAGGGCATTCCAGTTGTTTTCGACCCACACAGGAAGCTTCAACGTCTGGCAAGTGAATCCAAACCGCACTGCGTCAGGAATTGTTTCCGCGGCAAAGGAAAAGGTGCAGTCGCAGTAATTCCGCGTGAATAGAGATGGAAGTTTCTCTGTCAACGTTACTTCAGTCTCGTCTGCACGACATCTACTATCGATGAGTGAAGTGGCTGGTTTGGGAGTCAAGCCATTTATTCCGGCATCTTATCCAAAAAATGTTCGCAAGATACGCCATGTCTCAGTTCAATATACGGAAGATTAACTGGTTGACTTCTCGACGAATTTTGGCGTGACATCTGCTCGTCGTCAAGAGCGCTACAATCGCCAAGAAGACGGAGCGATAGCATCAAGCCCTCTCAAAACCATTATTCTCCACTTCAGAGAAAACAAACCAATGCCGCACTTGGGTTTAACGAGTCATCCTGTAGAAGAATACCATGGTACTGCTCTGAGATGCTGCAACTGCCAGAGATTTGGACATTTAGCGAAGAACTGCCGCAGTCCGCGTCACAGTAAGATATTCTCAGAAGACCACAAACACTCAGAGTGCAAGTCGGTGTGTCAGCCAAAGTGGGGCAACTGTGGCGAAAACCACACAGCGTCCTACTTCGGGCGCCCTCAGAACAGAGCTGCCTCAAAGTAACATAGACACGATTTCATATACGAAAGGTCGCTTCTTCATAATGCGCGCCCACCTAACCTTGATACCGTAAGATATGCGCCTCCAACTCCCAACAAAGAGCAGGAGCAAGCGGACAATTTGAACTATTTTGCAGCTCTAAAGCAATTAGGTCGACAACGTTCCGACAGTGAGCGACGTGATCCATCTTCGGAGAATGCTGCTCATCTTGCCCAGGCATCACGTCAAAATCGCCGACCTTCTCAGCAACACCCTCTGCCACTGACAGTAACCTCATTTAACACCTCAGCGACTGCCTCAGCATTTTCCCCAATCACACCAGTCAGCTCTTCAGAGATCTACTCCGATCACAGATGGAGCTTTAGCGTCGTTTGATAATTGCGCGTCTATACTCGTGGCACAGATGATCGTGCCCATTATATTCACAGCTCTGCGCGCAATTTTCAGTGCCATTCCTCAAGCAAACAACCTGCCAGAGGTAAAAGCACTGCTGTCTATGGATTCGTTGGTGCTTCTACAAACACCAACAGCTCCACGGCAGGCTTACAATGAATAAATGTTACAAGAATGTTTTCATATTTCTGTGGAATGCTAATAGCCTTCGTAATAAGTCAACTGATTTTCGCAAACTACTAGCTCAACATAACTTTCCTGTTTTATGTATACAGGAGGCAAACGTACGGGATGACTTTCGTATTTCAAACTATGTGCTACATAAACCATCGCGCGTCGCTGGAAATAGCAGAGCGATGTTATGGGTGAGAAAAGACCTGCCGTCCTATTTAATACCGTAGAGCGATTCAGATGTACCGGATCTCGTAGCATGCAAGATATCTTTTAGAAATACATGCGTCACAGTGATAAGTCTTTATCTACAAGGTTCTATTAAAATGTCGGTAGACAGCTGGGTGAATGTGTTTGGTACCGCAAACGCATATGTGCTCGTTTGTGGGGACTTCAACGCACATAACGTCATCTGGGGCGGCGAATACAATGATTCCCGCGGAAATGTTATCGCGTGCGCAGAAGAAAAACTTAATTTGACCGTGTTAATTGACAGTTCTCCAACGTATTTGTGGGGGTTTCGCTACTCCAGCTGTATAGATGTTGCGCTCTGCTCACATGACCTTCTTGATGGCGTTGAATGGTCAGCGGACACGGAAACGCACAGCAGGGATCATTTTCCTCTCCTGGTAAAACATCGTCTCATATGGAGTGAAGGGACCCGGCGCTACTCAAAATATATTAACAGAAAAATTTTTCGACACTATTTAACCAACTCATCGGGCAAAAATCCGAACTTTCAAAGTTTTGCAGATACAGTGTAAGAGTCTTACAAGATCTGCACAAAACAAGTCATTGTCCTAAATGAATATGCTGCAGCTGACGGGGAATACGTATGTCTAAGAGCAATTAGAATACGAGCAGAACGTGCTTATAGACTCAGCGGAAAACTCGATGACAACAAGATGGCACAGAAAGTTCTGTCAACTTTGCGCAGACGCTTACGGAAATTAGGTACGAGACGACGGCGAGAATACTGCGCGTCGTTGTCTCCTTTCACTCCATTTCTCAAAATTTGGTCAGTTGTACGATCTTTTAGTGGTCCAGTTATCTAGAGCCATCTTCTCCGAGCCCTTGCTGCAGCTCGAAACCCTCCGCCAACATCTGTTGCTGACGAATTCTGTCAACTTATATCCAGGCCAGGAATCCCGTTTACTTGCCTACAGTTTGCAAGTTCCACAGCACTAGCAGAACAGGCAGTTCGTGCGTGCTTTATGTCACAACACCCTCAACTTGACTGTGAGTTTAATTTAGATGAATTGAAATGTGCTCTTACGTTATGCCGTACAAAGACACTTAAGTATGTGATGTTAAAGAACCACGGTCCAGCAGGTAGAATGGCTCTTCTAGAGATATTTCATGATATCTGGATAAGAGGGTCTCTTCCACATTCAGGGAAATTAGCTCGTGTAATTCCCGTCCTGAAACCAGGAAAGACTCCACTTTGTCTTGACTCCTACCGACTCGTCAGTCTCACAAGCTGTTTTTGTAAACTAATGGAGAAGATGGTAGACAGTCGATTTCAATGGTGGTGTGAGCACAAAGATTTGCTTTCGAACTACATGGCAGGTTTTCAATAAAAGTGGTGTACAATGGAGGCACTAATAGACATTGTCACATGCGTCGAACATGAATGAATGTGGGGAAATGTGACAACAGCAGTATTCTTAGACATTCAGAGAGCATTCGACAATGTAGAGAGAGAGAGAGAGCGGGAGGGGGGGCGAGGCAGGGAGGTTAATTCGACACTGCAAGTCCCATACCCGTCCTTGCTGGTATGTTAGAGCTTGGCTTACATGGCCGAGCACTCCGATGTATGTCAAATTTCTTAAGCGAAAGAAAAATATTTATGGGAACAATTGAAGGGGAGAGTAATTAGCACATCATCACTCAGGGCGTTCCACAGGGCAGTGTTCTCAGTCCGTTTTTCAACTGCGTCATGGCAGCCTTACCACAAAAACTACCGTCTGGCCTGCAGTATTAACGTTAAGGGCCCCATGTCGCAGAAAATCGTTTCGGCAAAACGATTTTCGAAGCACCCATACCCAGGCTCTCCATGTGGCGCAAGGAAGTTACTGAACTAAATGTATTTCTCAAGCTAAAATACGTAGAAAAATCGCAAAGTACGACTTACACACAACCTACAGACATGTTAGCGTCGGATTGTAATTTGAATATACGAGAAAACATAATTCTGTAACGTGAAAACTCAACCAAACCTCTGTTCCAGCGTTTCTACCACTCTTAACTGCTTCGAGCTCATAACGCACTCATAAAACAAAAAATTGCTTATTCGGCACCTATTCTCCATGACTTATCACAAACGTCTGAGGAACGTCTTCAACGTTTACTGGCAAGGGGGCAGCCAGTGTATCTTGGGGTTCCACAGACTACCTCGAGTTCTCTACTAATTGCTGAAGCTCGTCACCCATCATTTTCAGTCATACGAATGGTTGAAACATGCCGACGTGTTTATCGCATCTTAACTCAACACGAGAAGCATCCCTTAAACCACGCGCTTAGCGAGCGAAACAAAAGCAAAATTCACGATGTTGTTCAAGAACATAAAACATTATTAGCAAAATTTGAATTATGCAAAGGGAGTGTAAATTACCCTCCTTGGATGTTAACAAGTCTTAAAATATAATTATTGGTCGAGGGTATTATATCTAACACTGGTGGCCGCACAGCAACTGGCAATATTCCAAATTTACTCCCTATATCCCCAGTACATCCACGTGTATACAGACGGTTCACGTCATAAGAATTCCTCAGCTTTAGCGTTCGTCATTCCACATTTGGCGCTAGAGCATGCATTTGAATTACCCCGAGAGACATCTTTCACTGTGGCACAACTGTTTGCAATCCTGTTTGCTTTGCGTTTTATAACATTAGCAAAGAATTCGCGAAAATGGGTTAGCTTTAGTGATTCGCAAGCCGCTCTCAAATTACTACAAAGCAGTGAGAAAAATTCTTCGAACACTTTTCTATTGTATGAGAGGCTCAAAGAACACACAAAATCAAACGCAATGAATCACGTAATTGCATTTCACTGGATACCCGGGCACTGCAATATTCCTGGTAACGCTGCAACGGACGCGGCTGGAAATCGGGCGCACAAAAACGCAGACAATCAATCTTTCTCTTTTGCGCAGTGAAGTCCGTCTGCTCCCGAGACAGATATCCTGTCGTCTAAGCAAAACTACCTGGTTTAGTCAGGAATCTAAGAACTCAGAGTTATACTTTGAAGACCCATGTATAAACCTATCAATTCCGTCAAATCTGAGAGAAAACAGAAAATTCGAAACATCAGTGCACCGCCTGCGGCTTGGTACTGCATTTACGCGGCACTTTTTACGGAAAATAAAACGCGCCTCTAGTCCGCAGTGTTCTTCTGGCCATCCAGACGAAGATGTGCATCATCTCCTCGAGTGCACTAAATACGATTCACCACGAAGGGTGCTTTTAAACAGAAGACCATTCACTCTAAAAAAGATACTCGGTCTGTAGCCAACTGCGGGCCTTCAGAAAAGAGCGCTTCTCGCATCGAAAAAAGATGTTCGAGGACACCAACATTTCGGGGAAATATTAAATTTAAGTTTATCCTAATAAGCTAAATGAGTGATATAAATGTTATTCTGGGTTCGAACTTGATTGATGTGTTGAACGTGATTTTTTACTCTAAGTGTAATTACTTGTGCTCTGTGTTTTGGCTATTCAATATATTTGACTTTACATAAGCGTATGTGTACTGAACTCATGCACACAACTTTGCGATTCATGTACTGGGGGACTGTATAGTTTTCATTCATCTGGTGTTCTACTCAAAGCCATATTTTGTGACATTATTCTACCTTCTTGCGCATGCTTGCTTCTTTTGCTATGCGACAAGGTCTTTGCCGGTGCCGCCATAAAGGCGCCAACCTCTTCTGTTATTCATTTTGATAAAAAATAATAAGCGGCAGCTATTTGCGTGCTCAACCCGTTCCACGCCTGTGCACACTGCGAGCAGCGCGTGCTACGCCGCGCGTGGGCGGGCGTCATGCGGAAAGCTGTGCGGCGCAATCTACAGAGAAAGGCGTTTGTTTTGTTTTCTTTTTTTCTTTTTTCGGGTGAATCGCAAAAAAATAAAAAAAATATCTGTCACGCAAACTGGTGTCCAGGTCACGCCTACTCACCCACTTCCAGGTACTTCTTGGCACGTGTTGCCTTCAGCAGAACTTGGTAGAGTGTCAGCTGCCCAGGCTTGGTGTACATACGCCCTTGAGGCAGCTTCACAGTTTCCTTTATGTTTGTTCGTTTTTTTTTTACACCGAGAGAAAAAGAAAAGAAACTGTGAGAAGCATGATCAGGACCGAACGAAAGAAGCCAGGGAATGGGGGAGAGAGGGGTCGTGCAAACACACAATGCAAATGCGTCTTTCAGCGTGCCGCGAACGACGGAACACTATAAACATAAACGTGCGCGAAGCCGCAGACGCGGTAGAAAGACTGGTGTAGCATTAGGGAGGCTTGTTTTTTGGCAAGACGTTCTCATTAAAAAACTCCATCGTGAAACGAGCGCGTTCACCTCCATGTTGCGTTCCTGTGTAACTATAACCGAAATTTACAACCATGACTGTGTACACGGGTGGTGCACAGAAAGAAGGTGCAAGGATCACTGTAAACATGCACTATTCTGATTTTCTTGGACTCTTTGCTATCACTATAAAAAATAATTAGATAAATATACGCCAATACTACTAAAGCAAAGCTGATAATTAGATCTGTATGCACGCATGTGAAAGCTCGCCAATTTAAACTCTGGTAAAAAAAGCGTGATAATGGAGGTATTTATAGAGCTCTATAACCGCAAACTCTGCGCTAGAGAAGAGGGAAAGAGAGCAAGAGAAGTGATGAATCATAATGAGAAAGCGACAGATAGGATGTGTCTGTACGTGCACATCACGTAGCGGAATTCGTAAACACGCGTTTCTAACTCGCCAATTATTAAAAAATAAAAACGCTTGCGTTGCCCGCCTTGCAGCTGCACCGTCACTTCATATAGGATGTTTTTTTTTTTTTTTTTAATGCATCAGATCTTAAGAAATTGCCCGTGGCAGGCAGCACAATTCTCACCCTTGAACTAAACTACTCGATGAGGCGGTCACTGCATCTACGATAAATCAGAATGGTTAATTGCATAATTAACATAATTACATTGTTTATCCCTTAGTTTACGGCACATATTTCAATTTCCGAGTTTTACCCCGTGAGTTCGCAAGGCGTATTCACTTAGAACGAATTCTTTTTAGTAAGCACCGAGGAAAGGCCATACTTCTCTACATTATAGCTGCCGCGGCGTCCCCCAGGGCGGTGTACTTAGCCCTGTGCTATTTAATCTAACTCTAATTGCTCTCCTTGAGCACGTGCCAAGTACAGTCAGGTTATCAATGTACGCGGATGACATCTGCATATGGACGTCTGCAGTAACACGCCTACAGTTGCGAGCGAGAATTCAGAGAGCCGCCACCGAAACTGGTATCTACCTCCGTAATCGACGCCTGGAAATTTTCTCCGAGAAATGCGCACTAGTGCCATTTACGCGCAAACCCATGACAAACGACGGCATAATGATAAATGGCCAAATAATACCGCATGTCCGATCGCACAAGTTTCTAGGCGTCATAATCGACAGGGACTTATCATGGAGCCCTCACGTATCATACGTGAAAAACGGTTGACAGGCATCTGCCACCTGTTCAAGTTTTTCACTAGCAAGACTTGGGGAATGTCGACAAGTGCCGTGTTACAACTGTACAGGGTACTTTTTCTAGGCTTTCTGCGATACAGTTTGCCAGCAATAGCCAACACAGGTAAAACGAATCTACGTACAATACAAAGTGTACAAGCTCAAGCGCTCCGGATCTGTATAGGCCTGCCTCAGAGTGCGTCAACAGCGGCTACGATAGCAATGGCTAGAGACCACTTTGTGAAGACCCACATTGAAATTGAAGTGCTCAGGACCCATATAATGCATCTAACCAGGACTCCTCGTCACCACTTAGCCTCTCTACCAGCGGACAGACCTCGCACATCTTTCAGCCAAACAATTACCGCACATGATGAAACATTGCCAACTTGTTTCACTCCGGCTTCGAGACCTTCGGTTCCTCCATGGTGCCTCACTCAGCCAAAAATCAATCTCACAATACCTGGCATCACGAAAAAAGCTCATCTATCATCACCAGCCCTTAAACAGCTCATGCTACTATTTCTGTACGAGTACTACCGTGATTCTACACATATCTACACTGATGGATCTGTCTTGCCAAACAGCTCCACGGCGGCAATCGTGATACCAGTGACAGTCACAACAATCAAATTTAAGAGGACTCACGCGACAACGAAGACGGCAGGAGAGCTCGCAGCGATTTTTAGTGCCCTTCACTACATTGGTAATGAACCGCCACACAAGTGGACGATATTCTGGGATACGAAGGCGGCACTGCAGACCCTACTGTCACCTCTACGACGCGGACCGCACGAGCAGCTAATATTTCACATTACAGAGACGTTACACCATACAAGTGATGCAGGCCATAAAATAACTTGCCAATGGCTACCAAGTCACTGCGGGATTATCGGCAATGAACGGGCCGATAAAGCTGCCCGTTCAGCCCATACTGAGGAGCACCACGTACCAATCCCACTTTCCAGAACTGACGCAGCACGGAAGCTCCGCCTGCTTGCTCGGCAGTACACTATGTCACAATGGAATGGCCCCCTTTTAAGAAATACGCGACTGTATTCACTTGATAAGTCTTCGAGCGCCATCACAGCTTCGCCGTGGAGACGCCACGCTTTTGCATCGACTGTGGTTGGGCGTTGCCTTTACCAAAGCCTATGCGTTCCGCATAGGGATGACCGACACCCCAACCTGTGACCACTGCGGCCATGAAGAATCAATTGCCCATAATTTGTGCGCCTGCCCGCAGTACGGTCCACAGATGGAATGCCTTCGCCACGAACTTGACCAACTGGACGACCAACCGCTATCCGAAAAAAGAATTCTACAACATCGAAGGGAGCTAACGTCACAGCAGAAGGCCGTGCAAGCGCTATTGCGCTTTTTGCGATCCACCGGCCTTTGCGAACGCCTTTAGCTGGAACGCCTTGTGTGTGTGTGCGTCTCCATGTGTGCGTGTCTCTTTTTTTTTCTTTTTTTAGCGTTTTCCTCTATGTCATCTTTCTAACCCCTATCCCCCATCCCCAGAGTAGGGTAGCAAACCGGAGACTCATATCTGGTTAACCTCCCTGCCTTTCCTCTTCATTCTCTCTCTCTCTCTCTCTCTCTCTCTCTCTCAGATATTGGAATTCGAAGGTTTTACGTGCCAAAGCCACGATTTGATTACGAGGCGCGCCGTAGTGGGGGGACTCCGGATTAATTATGACCAGCAGGGGATCTTTAACGTGCCCTCAGTGCACGGGACACGGGCACATTTGCATTTCGCCCCCATCGAAATGTGGCCGCCGTGGCCGGGATTTGATCCCGCGACCTCGTGCTTAGCAGCGCAACCCCATAGCCGCTGTGTCACCGAGGCGGGTGGAATTCTCGGGACTACACCAGTTTCGAGGTATCAGTTTTCAAAGTGTTCGACGAGATGTATTGGCATTCGAGTTACTTCTGTTCTTCAATGCATAAAAGAGCGTCTTCTTTAAAAGTACGTAAGTGGAGCAACAGTGCACTTCTACCGCAAGCTTGATGGCGAGTATCTCGAAACCGGTGCCATGCATCCCCAGAATTCGTTCCAATTTGATATGCCTCGCATACTCACTAGCTACAATTCGTAGTTTGCAATAGAATTCGTTCCAATTTGATATGCCTCGCATACTCACTAGCTACAATTCGTAGTTTGCAATATTGACCTTAAAATAATTATTTAACAGTTATTTAGCGTAATTATGTTAATTATTCAATTAAGCATTTTGATTTCTCGTAGAAGTAATGGCCGCCTCATCGAGTAATTAATATCACGGATTGTGCCATGTGATGATTATGCCGTGATCTAGAATTGTGCCATCCGACATCGGCAATCTTTTTTTAATTGGTGCAGCTAAAGATAAAGAAAAGACACCTTGTATGACCGCAAAATAGCGCCCTAAGATAGTGGTTGCTCGCCGTGATGGAGCACAACATCCTCTACGGCCTTCCAAAGTGGCGATTCCTTTTCTCAGAGGCGAAAATTAAATACTTATCAATGATTAATCGCCAAAGGGACGCACTCAGGTCGATGTAAAGAAATTGAGCGAAAAAAAAGAAAGAAGAAAGGAATGAACACCTTACGGCTAATTCAGCAGTCGACACGGCAGTTGGCATTAAACGAAGCTCATCAAACGGAGAGATATAAAATTAAACGCCCACAGCTTTTATCCTCGCGACGCCCCGTGCATAAAACCCTGTCGGCGTCGCGACGAGCGAAGAAGGGACCAGAAAAGCCCGGAGAGGAGCACGCGATTGTTTTTTGAATTATCAGAGGTTGTTCACTAGTCCTTTACAGATCTCCTGCTGGTAAAAATTATTCCGTAGCCCTCCACTACGGCGTTCCTCATAAAGCACTAAGCAGTTTCGGGAAGCACAGTACACCACTTTACCCCCTTATGGGTGTTTTGTTATGTCTGTAGCAACACTGCACCCTAGTAAAAGCTCATTTCTACATACCAATACACCTATTCAATGGGTACTTTGAGTTGCCGCAACACCTTTTTTTTTCTAAAGGATGCAGGTCATATGCCATTACACCCATTCCTTGGATGTCATGCATGCACGCGCTATTCACTGTAGCAGCTTGCTAATTCCACTATAATTAGGCATAATCCTAGGCAGCGTCACCTAGGCAGCGTCACCTAGAGAGAGAACCACAAAAATATGTGTCCCTAAGACAATAGAGTTTTTTTTTAATCTTCTTCAGATTTACATATGACACGGTGATAACACACTGACAATCAAGCAAATCCCATACACACATTAAAGTAACCGTACACTGAGCAAACATACGGGCACGACAAATTCCCATACAAACACTGCTCGATCTACCTACACCCATGTACCTACTAACCGGCTAATATAGCCATGGTGCTTCGACCTGAAATGTAGTGCCAGTGGAAGAATCTCTGTTCTACGTATTTAACCAATAATTCTCCACAGAACACTTGTTTCGTCATATTCAGCTAATAGGCACCTCCAAAGCCACACAGGCCTTTTAATTTAAAATCCCGCTATACTGAATGCCTCTCGATCAGCGACTTCCAATTATCAGCATAGCAGCGATATGTACAAAGATCAGGTGTTCTGACAGCCCATAACACCCTTAGCACCAAAATGATGTTTTAGCTGAGCAATACACCTTTAGAAAACGAAAAGGCTGTTTTAGTAATCAAAAGCCCCTTACACCCACATTTTTTCACGTGTCTGTTTAGCAAAAGGATGTTTTAATTGCTCGAAACCTCCCTAAGAGAGCAAAGGGGTTCACAGTTTGTTACACCCCACAATTAAATTTTTTTTTTGAAGCGTGGGTAAAAGTCGAAGAGGAAATAAAAAGCGTGCCCTCGTCACCTTCGACGAACTGCTTCATTAACAATAATTTTTGTAAGTCTCAATCCTCTGCTGCCACGGTTGTTGCATTCCTTGTGCGCGTGAAGTATGTGCGCGCGGGTACAGGTGTGTGTTACACGCTTTGCAAAGCACGCGTCAGAAAACAGTGACACAGTCTGTAACGACGAGAAATTCCGAAATACAGCACCCGACGTTATACAACGGGCAGCTCGGAGATGAAGCACGACCTGTCTGAAGCGCTCAATTAGCGCAGGGCGGAGTTCAATACTTACAGCTATAAGTTTCTCGAGCACGGGATGCAGCGTGCAGTGCTCTCTGATGTAGGCTTCGGCCTCCGGCGTCGAAATCTTGCCTTTGCCCCTACCGCGATGTGACGGTGCCGTCTCCATGACTATTGTGCACGCGATCCTGCGAAGAGGGAAAACAAGAGCCCCTCAAACGGTAGGTGTGTCGGCATAGAGTTTAAGCACTGGTCGCCGGTGTTCCCACGTCAAGTGAAAACCGGTCCACCACACTGTCAGCACTATTAGTTTTTTTAAGACGCGCAAGCAACCCCGTTTCATATCTACTCTGTAGCTTGCCAGCAGCATTGCATCACTCCTCCGTGAACTGATAATCTTAGGTGATATCACCGCGCACTGGAGGATAAAGAAGGGGCGGGGGGATGGCTGCTTCCCCTCACCTACCCCATCTTCCCCCCTGGAGACAAGGCAGCACTTCAGCGCTAACTGAGAATGCAGTACGCCCCCTTTCCTCCCCGATTCACTATGTTTTGCCTTCCGTCTTTTGGGCTACCATGCATCAGCGTCTTCCGCGCCATGCGACAAGTGCCGGATAAGGTCACTGTGTTTGTCATGCTAATCGAGACACGCTTATCTTTTACTCCGCTAGCGTAGTAAGAAGCCAAGCGCTCAACAAGCCCCAAGTGTTTTATCGGCAAAGAAACTGAAAAAAAAGAAAAGAAAAAAGGAAAAACCTTTTCGAACCGGCTTACTTTTTCTTGTTCGTTGGGATCAATGGCTGTAGTAATAGCAAACTCCAAAAATATAAATGAAAATGCAGAAGTAGTCTTGAGCAATATGAGAGTGAACAGCGAATTCGTTTATGATAGTCGACCATTACTCGTGACGTTTGGACTAGCATCAGACATTATATTCAACAAATAGGTGACCCGCTGGACTATGAATATCACTGACGCATTTATGCGGGGCGCATTTGCCGCTACGGCCTCTTGAAAGCAATTGGGGGGGGGGGGGTTACGTGCGTTGAAGCTCTTCACACACTGACCTTATATCTGTTGAACGATACGTAATACAGATGAACGCAAAGCAGTGCCTTGGCTCGCTGTCAAATTGCGTAGAGAATAAATGGAAAGGATGGAGCAAGTATCGAAGCAAACCAAACCAATTTCCTACCTACAGCTCATTTTACCCATAAAATGTTTCTATTCTTTGTGTAGCAAAACAAATACCTCAAACCATGTCTGACCACTACATCGCAGTGCCTTTGGGACTCACCTTTGGTGGCACAAGTGAACTATGAGTCAGGGGAATGGGTGTTCTTGAGGTGCGTCTCGTGCAGTCGCCGGTGTAACTCTGAGTCCAAGCAGGCGCGAGGATAACGGCCGCCCTAGGCTTATCGACGCGCACCGCGATAGGGCAGCAATCGAGGACTGCCGCACAACAATGTCAACGCCTTGGCCTCCGCGACGGACACGAGCAGCAGCACTGTGCGTGTGGGCACCGGCGTCATTCGGTGAAAGGCTCGCATGTACGCACGAGTCGGCGCCCGGAAGCTGTGCCGAAGCGAAGGCGCCAGCTGTGGCTGCCGCGAGTGAAAACGGCGCTTGCAACCGCTGATGCAACATGAATAGCCGCTTCCTGCATCGTGCGCCGAGAGTACCTATGCGCGTTTCTCTCCTTCTCTTCGCTCGCTTTCCTTTTAATGCGAATGCATTATAAGCTCCATGAAGCGCGGAGGAACCGGCGTCCGGCGTTAGCGTCCGGTGGCGCCAAAACCCACGTGACCAAGCGATGACGTCCCGTTCCCGGCGCCCGACCTGCGGCGGCTCGCACTGCGAAATCCCACGGTGAACAAACACGGTGTCGGGCACCGTGGTTCACACCCAAAAAAAAAATGACTTTGCCCAATTCGAAAACTGAATTGCCCCACGTTGAAAAACCGACCTGGCCCGCTCCCAAAATTGACTTGGCCCACCCCCAAAATTTTGGTGGCATACACCCAAAAAATTGACTTCGCCCAATTCGAGCACATGACCAAGTGAAAAGCATCCCGTGGAAAAGCCATACTTTTTTCGCATTCAATGCACGTAAGGAGACAATGCACACACTTTTCTCTTGTGGGATAATGACAACCTGCTGTTCATGATCTGAGAATGCCTGCCAAACGCACCCCAGCACATTCTTATTCTGATTATTTCTGTCTCATGATCCGGCTCCGCGGTCACTACCTGCCCTAAGTAGATGTATTCTCTTACCACTTCCAGTGCCTCGTTCCCTATCATAAACTGCTGTTCTCTTCCGAGGCTGGTAAACATTACTTTAGTTTTGTGCAGATTAATTTTTAGACCCACCCTTCTGCTTTGCCTGTCCAGGTCAGTGAGCATGCATTTCAATTGGTCTCCTGGGTTACTAAGCAAGGCAATATCATCAGCGAATCGCAAGTTACTAAGGTATTCTCCATTAACTATTATCCCCAATTCTTCCCAATCCAGTTCTCTGATTACCTTCTGTAAACACGCTGTGAATAGCGTTGGAGAGATCGTATCTCCCTGCCTGACGCCCTTCTTTATTGCGTTTTTGTTGCTTTCTTTATGGAGGACTACGGTGGCTGTGGAGCCGCTATAGATATCTTTCAGTATTTTTAGATACAGCTCGTCTACACCCTGATTCCGTAATGCATGCATGACTGCTGAGGTTGCGACTGAATCAAACGCTTTCTCGTAATTAATGAAAGCTATATGAAGTACGCTGTACAAAATAGCGGCCAAAGCAGGCCATAGCCGCCCCTATTAGGACAACAATGCAAAGAGTTCTCTAAAAGAGAGGCAAGCAAATGCATCAAATTTCATCAAGAGGATACCAATCCGGTGGGACGGTACTTTGATCATAAGTTTTTCAACTGTAAAATCACTTGAATGAAATGTGACTGTGAAGAAGCAACTGGTTCTGCATTCCGGTCTAACATACGGTAGAGAGGAGGACTAGATTTTAATGAAGAGATAGGAGGAGAGGTCGGTCTGGAGAGCGTGTCTCTAGCCTGCTACTCCTCACTGGGGTAAGGGGAAGTGGGGAAATACAGGGAAAGGTAGGTGGCTGGTGATTATGTTGTCTAACATGCGAGTTCTCCATAAACTGTGCAGCCCTATAAGTAGCAGCATTTGAAAAGACTCACCATCGCCTTTAGACGACATGAGATATTGTGCGGTATAAGGATTGGGATCTTAGAGGTTCTTTAGAAAACATCCCAAAATTATGTGGCTTCCTTGAAGCTGATAAACCAGTGTTCTGCAGTTTCTCGTATAAATCGCACAGACGACAACTAGTAGAAGACGCAGATACCCTTTCTACTTAACCTGTATTTAACGAACAGCGTTTATATGTGCAATTTATAGAAGAATATCTTGAAGTGGTGACCAAATAGACATTTTACGAACTCGCGCTAGCACGTTATGTCCATTTAAGCCAATGTACAACATAGGCAGAAAAAGCATTGCTATCTTTATACAGATTTTTTACGCCAGATAAAAAATAAATATTCATTTGAGAACACAACTGCCAAGAAAACGCACTGAGAAATACTCTTTACGCCTGAATCCCTGCAACATCTGGTACCTCTCTCAGGATTGATGACACAATTACTATAATGACCCGGTTGTAGTTTCTAACTCATTTAACTCATATTTCCAGTCCGTCTTCACGCTCAATAACAACAACGCTAGCGAGATTTTTTATGGTGCACCGCCTAACCCTATCGGTGACATCGTTATCAGTCCTGATGGTGTCCTAAACTTAATCTTGAATCTGGGCACAAAAGCGTTTACAGGTTCTGAGGGTACCCCTAAGTCTTTTCTTGTACGCTATTCTCCTTGGAAATCGCGCTACCTTACGGTAATTATCCAGAAATTCTTAGACTCTGGCCACCTCCCAAGCTCGTGGAAAGCAGCTTAAGTTCTACCATTGAATAAATCGGCGATAAAAAGCTGTTCTCTAAATACAGACAAGTACCCCAAACTCCACATTCGTGTAAAATGTTAGAGCACATTATTCACCGCCACATCATAATATTACTTGAATCAAACAAGATTCTAACCTCTCTTCAGCATAGTTTTCATTGTGGCTACTCACGCAAATGGCTGATTTTGTTCGTGACGTTTTTTTCTAATCTGGACTTAGCTAATCAAGTTGATGCTGTCTCTATCGTTTTATTTTTGTAAAGCCTTTGAATCTGTACTCCATTTCTAGTTACTTGTCAAATTAAACGCCATACTAAATAAACCTCCTCTTGTTTCTTGGATTGCCAGTTTTCTTCGTTGTCGTTCACAATTTGTTTCCTTTAATTCTGTTGATTCATCTCCTGTTACCGTTACGTCCGGCGACCCACAGGGGGTCTGTATTAGGTCCTTTGCTATTTTTAATATGCAGTATATCAATGATCTTACACGTAACGCCGAATCTGAAATCTGGCTTTATGCTGATGATTGTGTCCTGCATGAAATTATTGGTTCCACTGTTGACCATTATCGTTTTGTTGAATCACTCGTGTCCTTTTTCGCGTGGTGTAAAAAATAGCAAAATGAATATTAATTGCAGCAAAACGGTTATGTCATTTACCAACAGTTGTACCTCTTACGTTTTTTTTTTTGTTTTTTGTTCTTCTTTGAATGGAGTTAAACTCATAGGAGTGTTATCCGGTGTAAGCCTTAGGGGGCTATATTCAGAGAAAATGTTTCTTAGTCCAACCATATTGAACATGTGAATATGAAAGCACTTAAAAAGTAGGTTACTTGCGCCGCATTTTAACCTAAGGCGCTACGGATACTAAGGTGCTCTTACGCCAAACATTCATTCGCCCCGTTCTTGAATACGCCTCCGTGGTTTTGTACTCATGCGAACAGTGTCAAATAAGTTCACTTGAATCTGTTCAAAGATAATCTGTTTATTTCATCTGCCATAATTACAGTCGCAGTTTTTCACCTGCACAGGCACTGTAATCTCTGAACCTCCAACCGCCCTTGCTGCTTATCACATTGAATCTCTAAAGTTTCTGCACCTCATCATTAACTCCGTCTCTGGCGTTTGCGACTGGACTTATATTACACTTGTTAACGACAATTTTACTCGTAGTTTCCATGCTTTTAACATAATACATATTTTGCTCATGCGTACTAACACGTTCAAATAGATTTTTTTTCCCATGTACAACAACGGAATTCATTATCCGACACTAATCGTTCCTTGTCATTAAAGGGTTCCTGAGCCACGTTTTATCGAAGTCGAAAAATACATTTGACGTTAAAACAGATTATTTCGTAAATACTTTACAGCAAAAAGTACTTCAATGCGCTCAGCACAATCGGAGAGTTATTGGCAAACCAAGATAGCCTCTGATCCCCCCTTTGCGGCGCTCCCGCTTCTTTTTCAATACCTTGCACTGCGAAGGCTAAGGCCGAGCGCGGTGGTGTCAACGCTCCACCTACGGAACGCCACCGCGGCACGCAGGTCATATAGGATTTTGGATGTTCACGTAGACGCCACTACTTCCGATTTTCGCGCCTACGACGCGCAAACCCGGAGGTTGAGTTGAGCTCGCAGTTGAGTTCAGGGTGGGGCTCTTTTATTTTTTTGCCTACACTTCGTGCAGGCTCGTGCAGGCTTGTGCAGATGAGTGTAGTGCAGGGCAGAGGCTATGATGTCGTGTGCTGCACTTGGCTCACTGGGCTGGCTGTAGCCAATCAGAGTGGACTGCGCATCGTCTTCTGCATAAGCAGACCAAAAGCGCTTGACTTCGCACTTACTGGCTGCGTATATATGCCCTCGCCTGAAACTAAAAGCCAATGTACGTGCTTCCTTTCAGCAACAAATCTAGACAAAATTCAGCTAAATCATCGCGAATGCGCACCGCACGAACACAACTTTTCTATGCATATAATACAGCGCGAAGTCTGAAACAGCCTGCACCATCCGTGAATAAGCTAATTTTCTCCACTTGAAGGATTACCTCAACTTTCTCTGTGACCATCATCGACGCACGGTCACGCCAGCACTTCGCTGCCCGTCCCTGCAGCGAATCTTTACTATCATAGCCATATCGGCGCCAACAGTCATAGACAAAATGGCGTCACGCGTTTGCAACGCCAGCCCGTTTTTTTTTTCTTGTTTTTTTTTTTTTTTTTTTTTTTGTCGTAGGCTACCTACGCTCATCAAAAATGCGGTGTAGAAAGTGTAGTTTTCATGCTACACTACTACCATAAAAATGGCTTCGTGTAGGTGGGCGTAGTTACACTTTTTCTACGCCAGTTAAAAAGTGGCGGCTTACTTCCTACACTCCTTACACACGTGTAGCCAGTGTAGAGAGAGAGGGGGATATAAGGAAGACAGGGAGCTTAACCAGTCGTGAGTCCGGTTGGCTACCCTACGCTGGGGGAAGGGAGAATGGGAAGAGAGAGAATGGAGACAGAGAGGGTATAGATGCGTGCACGGACAGTACTTGAGTCAAAGCCGCTCGTGCAAACCAGACGTTCTCAGAAAGCACAGAAGTGCCTTCACTACCTTCTGAGCCGATGATCGGTGGGGATGGTGCTCACGTAGTCTCTTCACTCAGGGAACGATCCTCTAGTTTCCTCAATGTGTTGGACAAAGATTGTCTTTGTGCTTGAAATTGAGGACAGTGGCACAATAAGGGGTCAATGTCCTCCTCGCATCCGACAACATCACATGCAGGACTATCAGCCATTCCAATTAGTGCTGAAAAATCTTTCGTGAAAGCAACTCCCAGCAGTGGCGTAGCTAGGTCGTCTGGCACCCGGGTGCCATAGGTCTTCTGTCACCCCCCCTCCCCCCCCCCCCCTTGGGTGTAGTCGAGGAAGGCGAGGATATCGACAATTTCCGGGTTTCAGCACCAGTACAGCCGCCTTGGACACCGCGCACGTCCCCCGGGTTCCCCTCTCCTTCGCTTTCTTTCCCAGAGGTCGCGAATGCAGCAGGACACGCTGTTTTTTCTGCGCCAAATAACACAGTGTGCTGCACTGATAACTTGTGATAAGCGCATGTGCACATCTTCTGTCAGGCTGTAAGGCTTGGCAACCAATACAAATGCGGCATCGTGGCAAATACGGCTCACGTCACAAGTAAAAAAAGAATTTATAAAGTTTTAATTACCTATTTGAGCGGCAACATTGCATTCGCAAAATTCAAGGCCGACATTCATATCTTGCCCAACAACAACTTCATCAAATTCGTCGTAGGTACTATGGCCCACAGTATTTTGGCTGTGGGCAGCCCTGAACGAAAACGAAAATTAAATTGTGTCTCAGTGACGCTGATCTCCCCACCATATTAGAAAAACAGAAAACGCCACCTGTCTCCTTGCTGCGCGGGCGCCAATGTTATGACATTTACGACTTCTCTTCATTGTGATCAATCAAGCCTTGTTTTTATTTGCTGCTATACGGACAAACGTGATTATCCTAGCTGCGGTACCACCAAAAGATTGGGAACAGAATAGAGCACGCTTCGCGTCGATTCTTGGCGTCACCATAAATAAAGGAACCTCGATGAAGCCCGTGCCAGCGAAACCTGTTGGTCTGCACTCGCAATGGAGAGGGTTGAGGGATCAACCTCACTGGTCCACTATTTCATATTTCTTTCGCTACTGCCATACTGGGCGCCGCCCGCAGTGCCAAAGTACTGTAGGTTGTAGCACCCAAAACGATTTTGTTTAAGAAGTTTTTGTTGAGTTAATAATATGACTTTGAATCCTCAATTCTGGAATTGAAGTGCTTCCTCTATAAGTACTAATTAGGGGATTATTAAGGATATGGTTATTACTTACCTGCTATATTTTTCACGCTACCGAGCTCCTAGTAATCACAGACACATAACTTCATAGAATATCGGGAAATATCGGGAAATATCCTTACAAAATTCACGTTTCTTTTTTTTTAATTCTGTGCAGCTGACACAGACACTGTACTTGTGACATGAAGTCACACAATAACAACAGTTTTCTGAAACTTTCGAGGGTAAGAAGGAAAGCGTGAAACATAACGGCAGGTTTCGCAGCGGCTTCTCGGAGCGAGCGGGAGAGGGGAAGTAAAACCGAGCTGAACATTGCGGCGCCCTCGACTATATACAGCCTGTCGAGTCATACGCCGCCAAACTCTTCGGCCGCAACGAGTCTGAAGACGATCCAGAGAATCCCATTCGCGACTTTTGACGGCCGCACTTATGCAACGTCGCTCTCAACGAACGCTTCGCCGTAAACGAGAGCGCCGGCGCGCTCGTTGAACGCCCTCTTACTGCTGTCTTTGTTCGTCTTCGCTGCGCGTTCTGCTCCCAGCATGAACTCCTGCTCCCAGCATGAACGCACGGCACACCCCACATGAAACATTCCGCTAAGCCGAATAGTTTAGCGACCATTTTGGGAATTAAATTTTTTAGCCCGCACATTCGTGCAATTATTTCATGGGGTGTCCGGTGTTGATAGAGCCGCAGCCGACAATTCTGCGGCGCGACGCATCGGATACATGAGCTCGGACTACTATTTACCGGAGAGAGTAAAACATCTTTATTAATAATATGTGAATGGCGAGAGCAGCGTGGGAGGAACCCTCAGTCCAGGGTCCCTAAGATGATTCCGGCGATGTTTCGAGCCCGTTGTATCACACACAGCTCGGAACCCCTCGGGAGGTCCGTCGCGGATGGCATCGTCCCACAGCTCTTAGTTGCGTAGGGGGTAAAGGAGAGTTGGCAAGGGAGGAAAGAGGTTTGCAGTGCACTCAATCGTGACGTGGAAGATTGTGGGCGAGCTGCTACAGCCAGGACAACGATCTGCATAACAGTGTGGGTAGAATTTATTGAGAGAGACAAGATTTGGAAAAGTTGCGGTTTGTAACTGGCGTAATGCCACTGCTTCCTCCCGCGAGAAGGACGGCGGCGGTACGGCGTGGGTGCGACGAATGCGTGTATAATGACGGAGTATGTCTTTGTAACGGAGCAAGGGATCCCCCTACTCTGAACTAGTCGCCTCACCACGCCGAGTCGCTCGGAGGGAAATTTCTCGAGCAATCGCATGTGCGCGTTCGTTACCCGGCAGCGAGGTATGACCAGGGGTCCAGAGTAAGTGGATGCGGGGAGACGTGGTTGGTGTATTTTGCGGTATCTGTTTGAGAATTTGGTGCGCCGCTCTCGGGATGCCATGTCCTGATAGGAACGCCCGGCATGCCTGTTGCGAGTCCGTCAATATATACACTTCCTCAGGAACACGGATGGCGTATCGAATTGTAAGAGCAACACCGAGAATTTCTCCGTAAGCGGCATTTGTTCCGCGCATTGCAGCAGAGTCTCTCAGGGATTCGGTGCCATCCAAAACTACCGAGGTGTAGCCCTCTTGAGTGCGTGATGTGTCCGTGTATAAAGTATGTGTTTCCGGGATGTTTGCAAGCATGCGGCCAATGTATCGTACACGGGCTTTGCGCCGCCCTTAGTCATGCTCGGGGTGCATATTACGTGGCAATGGATGAATACTTAGTGCTTGGCGTATCGCTGACGACAAGGTCATTGGACGGGTTTCAGACTCAAGGGGTGGGACAGAGTATCCTAGCCGTGTGAGAAGATGGCGGCCAGTAGGAGTGAGTAGGAGGCGCTGGCGATGGCTGACCCAATGTGCCTCTAGCAGCTCGCCTAGTGTGTTATGTGTCCCTAAGTTAAGGAGACGGCGTGTGGAAGTATAATTTGGGAGGCCATGGGCCAGCTTCGTCGCTTTGCGAATCATTGCGTCTATGCGAAGTTGTTGCTCTTGGGTCAAACGCTGAAATGGGAGATGGTATGTAAGGCGGCTGATCACGCATGCCTCCATCAAGCGCAGCAGGTCCTCTTCTCGAAGGCCCGAGCGCCTGTTGGAGACCCTTCGGATCATGGCCAGAATTTGCTCAATCTGTCTGGATAGAAGGGAAACAGTGTAGTTTGACCTGCCATCCGCTTGGACGTGTTGGCCGAGGATACGAGCACGATTAACCTGTGTTATCGGTGTGCCATCCACGTGCACAGTGATAGGGGGGGTAGAGGAACGGCTCCGGGGACGAATGATTATGAGCTCCGACTTTTCCGGAGCACATCTTATAAGCCGCATTTTCTCGCGTACTCGGAAACTGTATCGACTGCTTGCTGCAGTCGGTCCTGGATGGCTCTGTCGGAACCCCGTGTCGACCAGATAGTAATGTCGTCCGCATAAATAGCGTGGGCGACATCAGGGATCTGGTCGAGTAGCCGGGGGAGCCCTGCGAGCGCGATATTGAATAGAGTAGGGGAAAGAACTGAGCCCTGGGGTGTCCCACGTCCTACAAGGCGAATCGTACCGGATCGATGCGGTCCCATTCCTACGGTGGCTGTGCGATCTCGAAGAAATGCGCGGATATAGTTGTACATACGAATTCCACAATGTGAATGGGAAACATTACGAAGGATGAGGTCATGTTCAACATTATCGAATGCCCCTTTTAGGTCTAAGGCGATGAGTGCTCTCGTTTGGACGGACTACGGAGGTCCTATGACTTCCTACCGCAATTGTAAAAGCACATGTTTGGCAGACAGATGAGCCCGATATACGAATTGAGAGTTAGAAAAGAATGATTTTTCTTCGAGGAAGGGCTGCAAACGCCGCAAGAGTACATGCTCCATGAGCTTACCATTGCAGGATGTTAGGGAGATGGGTCGTAAGTTTTCAACCTTAACAGGCTTGCCCGGTTTGGGGATCAGTGTGATGTCGGCGTGTCGCCATGCTTGGGGAAGCAGGCCCTTGCGCCAGCAATCATTGAAGATATGGATGAGGTCGTTAATATCCGCGTCACTGAGGTTACGAAGGGTGGCGAATCGGATGTGGTCGGCTCCCGGTGCCGTGTTGCGGCGTAGGTCTTGTAGGACCACCCGCACCTCGTCAGATGTGATGTCTGCATCGAGCAATTCGTTCGCCTCGCTTACATAAGGATAGTCAGGGTACTGCGGCGGCGGGCTTGTGGGTATGAAATGCTTCTCTAGCTCTCCGAGGAGTGTCGAGACATCGTCCCTGTACTCGTGCATTATGTGCAGCTGTTGAAATGTTTTTCCCTTTGTTGTGGTGGGATCTGTGAGTGAGCGAAGAATCGACCACGTTTTTGCTGTGCTCAATGTGACTGAGAGGCGATCGCAAAATCCTCGCCAGTTATTCCTCGTAAGGATCTCTGCATACTCCTGAGATTCCTGTGTAATTTGATCTATACGTTTCCTAAGTTTTCGGTTGAGGCGTTGTCGTTTCCATCGTCGTGTCAACCCTCTGCGGGCGTTCCAAAGATGAAGTAAATACGGGTCTATGTCTGGTGTCTCGGTTGTGGTGCGCAGTGTGCTCGTGGTGGCCTCTAGATCTTGTGCGAGAGAGTCAAGCCAGCGTTCGTACCCTTGGCGCTCAGGTGGGTCCTGGCGACGTTCCCTGAATTTCGCCCAATCCGTTATACGCACATTTCGCTCGGGCCTGCGCGCACCCCGTAATGACAAGGTGGTCGCCACAATGTAGTGGTCACTACCAAGGTGCTCCTCTAAAGGCCCGTGCGCAACGACTGGGCCAGTATTGCGCACGAAGGTAAGGTCAGGGCAGGTGTCACGAGATACGCTGTTGCCTATCCGAGTGGGGTGCTCTGGGTCGGTAAGCAGTGTGTATCTCATGTTACAGATGGCATTCCATAAGCGAGTCCCTTTAGCCTGCGATTTAACGTAACCCCATGCAGTATGCAGTCAAGCCGGCGGAAAAGGGGGTGTCTTCAGGCGTATGACACCCCCCCCCCCCTCCCACTGGCCCCTTATGCACCCGGGGCCCACGGCCCCCCCTGTTGCTACGCCACTGTGCGGCACCCTTGTTAGAGCGATAGTTCTCTTACTCCAAGTACAAACCCAGAAAACGCCTGATTCCGTATATCTGACCTTCAAGCTCAGCCAAGGTCAAACTGGGAATAGCCTGCCAGTACCGGCGGCTGCTGCTTACGCGCCGCGTGGGAGCCGATATCTTGAAGCGATCTGCGATGCGTACAAAGTGCGCCTAATGCTGGTATAGCTTCGCATATGCGCTGTGCTTTCGACGCTTAGTTCGCGTTGAGGCGAGACGCAGCACAAAGGTCAATTCACTCGCTGCTGTTGCCGCGCCGTGTAGCGTCTGTTGTCTTGTGGTGCAATCGCAGATGCGGTAGTTGCTGACGGCGCCGAGCAGCGGCTGTGTCCTTTCCCAAAGCAAGCAAACCCGTGCTCTCACTCGCTAAACTTGGTTTAACCGCGTTCAACCACGGCAATTTTTCCGATGGGGGCCGAAAACGCTCGTCTAGTTAAATCGAAGCGCCAGCTAAAGAGCCCCGGCTGGTCGCAAATATTTCCGAGCCAAGCTTCCAGCGCGGCGTCTCGCTATAGCCCGTGTATTTCCTCGGGACGTCACAAACACGCACTCAGCCTACACTGTTATTTACCATTCGTAATCCATACTTCGTAACGTTTCATTCGCTAATCTTAAATTGCTGTAGTTTCCGACAAATAAGTCAATAGTCTGTTCTAGAACACATACGAAAGCTTGACTAGAACATTTGTTTTTGCTTAGTTTTCTTCCGTACGGATAATTTCCGCAGGACTCTTTCATCGTGCCGAAAACAAGAAGCCACCGAAATTTGAAGAAAAAAAAAACCGTACAACAAGCGTCCGGCTTGCAAGTATTCGAAGTGCTGCTATCAGACAACGACGAAAAATTACTGCATCTGTCTATTGTGCACTCAATCAGACGGTGCGACTCTTCAACAAATCTAGGCACTACGCGTATCCGCGTAGTGCCTAGATACGGATCTAGGCACTACGGATACGCGTATTTTGGCGTAGTGCCAAAATAAGCGGATACAAAGTCTCGCGCCAACCATCCACGTATGTGAATTTAATTCGCGCGTATACTAGTGAGCATTTCTGTTTATTTTTTCCGCCAGTTCCATTCGTATATGGTCAACTGCGACGCCAGTACCAGGCATTTCGACGTGCCTCACGCTGCCGTGTAGGCGTTCAAGTACATTAGTTCAGTTTGGTTCAGCCCGCTGTGAGCTGTTGGCCTGCATTAGCAGCGGATCGTTAGCGTGTTGAAGCGCATGCATTCCAGCATTTCGAGACTGCTTATGCCGATAGCCGCGTCACATGCATTGGCACGCATGTTTAAATGACTAATGTGTCCACTTCCTACGCGTGCACTGCTCGTATATATATATCCTGTGGCAGT
Source organism: Dermacentor andersoni (assembly GCF_023375885.2). Lineage (NCBI taxonomy): Eukaryota > Metazoa > Arthropoda > Arachnida > Ixodida > Ixodidae > Dermacentor > Dermacentor andersoni. Next base: position 50,847,795 of record NC_092814.1, on the reverse strand, counting down.
GCTCGCTCTAAAAGCTTCGAAGACCATCTACACTCATGTGTGTGTTCAATATATATGCACAGGATGGACTTGCCGGCTAGTTGGTTGAGCATTTTAGAAGAAACAGCGCAACACAAGGACGACGCAAAAACATGGACCACACCACGAAGCGCTGGTGTGGTTTTTTTCGTCCTTGTGTTTGCACTGTTTCTTCTTCCACGATACACGCACACCACAGGTACGCGAAAGTTTAGGAGCATAGGGGGTTAACTTTGTTTTCCTCGTTTCGTCTCAGTGTCAATGGCACAGTTCGTTGCCCGGAATTGTGCACGCTTACCCCCATATGCAGAAATGCATCATAACTTGAAGCCCATGCTTGACTTGATCTAAATGACGCAAGTTGTGAACGCACCAAAAGAAAGGCAGTGAGCGTCTTGGGGGACGTCCGCACCAGGCGTCGTATATATCAAGTCAAGCATGAGCTTTGTATTAAGATACATTTCTGAATACGGGGGGTTAGTCATCTGCTTCTCACAGAAAATGTCGAAGAAACGCCCACCAAAACCAAGCACATTCGCAAACTTAACCAGGCAATACGAAGCTCCATAGAAAAAAAGAAGAGTGGTATTAAAAGCTTTCAGTATTTTTCTTTACTCCAAAATGGTTGCGCTCTCGTGGCTTCAATGTACAGAGATAGTGCAGCGTTAGCTAAAAAGCACTAATTTCCGAACTCCATGCCAAAATAAGCTTGTAAAATTATTTAGGTGCTAGAATCCAGGGTTTGTAGCGATCCTTGAAAATCCTTTATTTCTAAAATGCCATTTTCAAGGCATTGAAAACCCTTGAATTTTAGAAGTACTGGAAAGTCCTTAAACTTGTACACTTGGCTAGACTTAGCAGACATTGCCAAGCGTGTTTTTTTTTTTCCCTTCTGTGACACTCTCTCGCATGTCACAGATAACTGTCTGTGGAGGTAATAGAAGGAAAGCGACATCCTTAAAGTTGAAATTACGAAGGAACTGCAGATACCAGTTTTATGCACATGGAACCGGCGCCAAATGTTCTTGGAGGAGCAGAAGCAGGAAGCTCAACAGTTGAGGCATTCGAAGAGAAGCCGTGAAGAGTAAATCGAGAGCTACAGACACAATAAAAAGAAATTAGAAATGACTACTGCTTATTTGATGGTGAAAAGCTGAGGAAACAGATGACACCACATACACTGTCAAACCAAACAGTATTCAAAAACTGCAAATGATGCAGGTCCAAGTAGTTAATTGTGCTATTGCAGAAAAACTTTGAGCGCTTTCTTGAAATGCTTCCTTGTGTGCGTTTAGTGATGGGCAGTGAAAGGCAAATTAGCAGTCTTTCAAATGTTTGAAATCAGTGAAATGCGATTTTTGTTTTTTGTTTGCATTAAAGTTAACGATGTTGTTGAACAAGTTATTGCCTGTCCAAACTACTAAACACATTGCACGAGGTCCTTGAAGTTACTGTGTCGGGGCCTCGAAAGTCCTTGAAAACCATTGAATTTTTTTCTTCAATATTGCTACGAACCCAGAACAACTGTCATGGAGTAAAAACCTTGGCTGAACAGGGGCTTATACACAGAGCACAGGAAGACTAGAAATGCAGTAGTAGGCATGGAGGGCCCTGAAAAAAATGTGCCACATCTGCTCGTCTGCCTTATGTTTCTGCACCAACTGTCGCATTTTTAATAGAAGTGCACTTTCTGTTCTACTCCGATAAACGCAACATTACCAACTCCAGTGTGGGGCAGTCCTTCAGCCAGTGCAGAATTCTTTCTGTACATCAAAGTCAGCTCTGTCATTTTTCCAGCATTGTAGTACAAGATTTGTTAAACTAGTTTAGCAGAATATGAGCAGTATACTCTTAAATTAGCTGTTTATTTGTATGCACAAGTTCAGGTCCTCAGTTTGGTTGCATGACAAATTGCCATACCTCAATAGATACAAGAAACAATTTTATTACAGTTTAATAAAATCCAAACAGTAATAATCACAACATGATAAGATACATATTTTTGGTACGTATACAGCCCATGTCTTGGCACTGTATAAATTCAACTATACATCGCAAGTACTGTGTCCTGACCACTATTATTCACATGTGTAAAACCATCACAGCAATTTTTCAACAAATATCACAGTGATTAGTGACATACAGTTTGTAACTGCTTTACATGAGCATAATGTATACAAATGGTTCCCGTGTACCTTCACATGACTAGTGCCACCCGAGTACTATTACTCACAGGTGTAAAACCAACAAAGCAGTTCTTTAAAAAATATCACAGCGCTTAGTGACGTACATGCTGTAACTCCCTTGTAAAAGCTTAATACAAACACGTGAGGACACAGAAAGCTAGCAGTGGGCCTACATGGGAATACCACCGCCTCAATACTAATTCACAAGTGTAAAACCAACCAAGCAGTTCTTTAAAGAATATCACAATGCTTAGTGACATACATTTTGTAACTAGCTTATATAAGCTTTATACAAACATGAGAACACACACAAAGCTAGCGGTGCACCTACATAGAAGTGCGGCCATCTGAACACTATTATTTGCAAGTGTAAGCTCAACAGAACAGTTCGTTATAGTGACGCACATTTTGTAACTGCCTTATACAAGCTTAGTGCAAGCACAAGAATGCAGAAAAGATAAATTAAAAACTTGCTCTATGCATACACAAACAGATCAACACAAATGGTAAACACCGCTTTGAAGACACATGTGACTGTGGCAAAGCGTAGTGCTGTGCCGGTTGAAACTGCCATCCACAAAAGTATTGAGCAATGCTTAAACCACAGGCAATAAAGTGCTGAAAGACTGCGTCTCTAACGTACCTATTTTAATTCAAATTTCTTGAATATAGGGCTCTCTTGCAGATAAGGCATCTGATCCAACTGACCTGATTTTACACCTGCTACATGCATACAATGCACTCAGATATAACTGGTAATAATAATTATAAAAGGCATTTAAAAACTTGATAGTATGATGAAGATGCATGACTAGAAAAGTTGTCCCCCCTCGTACTTGTTAAAAAGGTGTAAGTACGACACATGTTCTTTTTTTCCTCAATTTTTGCATTAATGGACACCCGGGAACCTCGAACCCACAAAAACAAAAGATACTGTAATGTTAATAGTGTTATGAATAATTTTTTGTGAAAGCTTTTTTACAAACAAGTTGCAGTCTTGTTTCTGGAGGTTGAGCTGTATCATGCAAAATAACATGGAAAGTGGTCACATGGGAGCATGACACTATGTCATAATGTTCGTTTCAGTTGACTCTCTTGCCCTACAAGTCACTGCTCACTGTGGCCAGTGATGCAACAGCAGTGTCTGTGTGATTTTCATCACACTTCTGTCCTATGCCATCCTTACCAGAGTTGGCAGCACATAGATGCCCAAATTTCGAGTGTTGCTTTCTCAGGTGGTTGCTTTTGATTTGCTCAATATCAGTTGGTACTTCAGCTGCATCAAACTTCTTTTTTACCTCTTCAACAACAACATCAACAACAATCTTATGACACCTGTGTTGTCCTTCTAGTTGCCTACAAAGACCAGTCAATCTAGCAACAACACTGACAGTTTCTACTATCTTCTAATGGGGGAGAGGTGTGTCCCACCATGAGTTCCACATTGTTGTCGCTATGTGGGCTGGCTGGGGAGGCAACGACTGTAATATGTTTGCATTTGCATATCTTAAAGTGATGCTTGTACTGTGTTATAACACCTAACTTAGTCTTGCACTTGCTGCACAAGAACACTGGCTCACAGTCGCGGTGAAAAGCTTTTGTATGTTGAGCAAATGAGTTGTATGCACTACAAAAAAAGTCACAGTGATAGCACACATGTTGCTCTACCAGGCCTGGTAGGGTTCCTTCTGACACTGCTGCTGATGCTGACGCGATGCTGCTTGCCTTGTACACTGTTGCAGCTGCAGTAGACATGGCAGTCTCTGTATCTATTGCTGCCGTGTCATCTGTCATGGTAACTTCAGGTGGTATCGGGCTCACTTCTGCAACAGAGATGTCGTTTGCCCCTTGAGGGCTCTCGTCATCAGGGCCAATAATTTCGTAGGCATTGTCTCCTGCATCGAAGAACCAATAAGAACAGCCTGAATTAATAAACATAGCTCTAAAAAGTATGGACGTCAAGACTTAACCACAAGCTTTGCACATCAGTGACCAGGCTTAATAAATAATACTTGCAGGAGGAGTTACACAAATGTGTGTGTACATTACAGTAAAGCCTCATTCGAAGAGATACTCAAGAGGCACGGGAAACATGCCTCTCGAAACCAAAAATTTTAAAACACTGAGGAGCCAGACTAGATCACTTTATTATGCATCATCACTAAAGTATTTTAGATATATGTGAAGGAATAATTGCTCAGGGTGGCTTAAAGGGCCCCTAAACTGCTTCTCGCCATTTTTTGAACATTTCAAGTAAACACGCGTATCGAAATCAGAATGCCGTCACAATCGACGATGCCAAACGCCACAGTGCGTAGCACTATGGGTGCACCACAATATGAAGAAAACAACCCCGTGCGCCTCTCTGGACCTATCCTGCACCCCCCAGTTTGTCCTGACGTCACCAGGCTGTCTCTGATGATGTCACCAGTTCCCGGTGCTGTCGATTGGTCGAACGAAAGTGTATGACTGCCGGCAAGGCCTGCAAGCAAATACACACACTCCTTCTCCCTCATCGCGTTGCTCGCACACGAGTCACCATACAGTTCCATTGTATTGGCGAGGTCATTAGCGCCACCCCTCGCAGGACGACGGGCCAGTGCGGCAGCAACAGAGCTCGTTGGTGATGGCCTGTCCCATAACATTTGGAAGTGTACTAGGCGAGGAAAAGACGATACTGTCCAGATGGGGTGTACCAGATGAAAGAGTAAAATGAGCGGGGACTACTTTTCGATAATCAAACACATGTAGCTCCACTATTACTGCACCGTTTCGAAAAATTCTTGTGGCTACGTGTTCGTTGCCTTATCGTGTACAACTGCAACACCACAACTAAATTTCAGCCTCGGTGGTTTAGGGGCCCTTTAAAGAAGACATTCACAGCTTTTTAGTGACTGCAGATTGTGTTAGCTTCCTTCCCAACTTCTGGAAGTTAAACACTTCACTTTGCAAGCCTTGTTGCTCGCAGTACCTTTGAGGTGCTCTTAGACGCTCGTCAGCTTCAACTGCCGACACTTTCTGCCCTGCACTGTCCTCGTTGCCCTCCTTTTCTAGTTCATGCTTAAAGAGACATGCGCAGTTGACTTGTGTGAGAATTGCGTGATCTTTACGCCCTTCGGAGCACACAATGTGCACGAAGTGAATGTGTCTGGGTTGTGTCCCTTCGAAGTAGTGAATACGTAAAAAGTCATCCTTAGTAACAAAGGTGTCTCTTGCATACAGTGTTGTTAACGTGGCAAACATCGGAAAACCAACCAAACCATTTTCAGATGTCTCTTACAACCAAGTGTATCTTGTAATGAGATTCTACGGTACTGAGTATTTTTCATCTATGGATCATCTGCATGTACATATAGTCACAAAGACATGTTGTGTGGAATGGCGAATCAGGAAACAGCTCGTACTCTTACTTTTTGTCCCTAACATAAGCTGCTGATAACAATATTACAAAAAAGCAGGCAATGAGGCTAGCATGGAACATAATCCTTCAGCTCTAAACAGTTTTTTGGGCCCACAAATTTCCCTCATATGACATAACAACTTGATTGCAGTAATGGCTGCATGTGATCTGAGTTGATTCAAACAAACGATACGTAAGGTTGTCCTGTATGCAATTTTATCAGAGTGCTTTTTAGATGTCCTGCTGGCAATCCTGGCTGCACGATGCTTCTCATACTTTTTGGCACGATTCCTTTCTTTTCCACTCCACTCTTTTTTTCTGGTTTTCTCCCCTTTCCCTTCCCCCTTGTGTAAAATAGGACACCTGAAGTATTAAATCTGTTGAATTAACATGTGTATCAAACCTGTTAACATGTGTGCTTCTCTGTGGTCTGTGTTGTATTTTTGCGCTGTACAAGTCAATTCAAGATGAAAGATGGAACGTCCCTGCCTTTAGTTTAATTGTATGCATGTGTGTATATATATATATATATGTCTCTCTCATGTTTTGAAATATATGTACATTCAGGAGTGCCTGCATGCTCTTCTCCCCTGCTCCAGTGACGAAAAGGAGAGCCTTCTTATGTACCATAGTAAAACACTCAAAGGTTTTTGCTGTGCCCATTACATCACTTATCATATGGATCTGTCACAATACAGAGTAGCAGTGGTCCATAATACTAGCCCATCCCAACATAACTATAAATTAGCACATACCGACATGCTGTGAAACAGCTGTTGCAAAGCCGCTGGTGCTGGCAATTTCCGCAGCACTGCAGTGGTACAGCCAAGTGCCACCTGGATAGTGACAAATGCATATGCATGTTAGCAACTCAGTAGTTGCTGATGGTTTCATAAGCTTTACACTACACAATAAAGTAATCTAGACAACTTTGTTGGAACAAATGCACATAATTGGGACACCTTTTAAACACTAACATGATTAATTGCCCCCAATCTCTCACTCACTAAGGGATAATACTACTGAAACATCGGTGGAGAGCTCAGATTAACACAGCCCATAAAGGACAAGCTTTCTTTGAGGAAAACAGCTATAACAGCGATTAGTTTTCTTGATCATTTTATGTGCTAGCTTTGATTTAAATGTCATGCAGTACTATAAAATATGAAGTGCTGCATTTCTAGCAGCAGAAGGCGTCGTCAGCCTCATGGTACAACTGATTTTTGCACTGTTTGTGTCAGTGAGCCGACACATACAAAGAAAACCGAATTCACACATACATATACAGTGCCAAGTGCACTTCTCCTTCTGAAAACGCAGCCACCAGTTCCAATGCTGCTGAAAGGAAAGGTTATATAGAGTGTGAGACTGCATGGAACTACCACTTATGACTGTAAGTGTATGATCTGCTGATTGGAGAGGTAGTCACATGCTATTTCTAGTCTCTTTTAGAAGCATTACTAAAGGATGAATTAAAATCTATTCATAAGTCACAAATTTCACGCATCCACAGTTTGGCTAAATAACTTGTGAGAAAAAGACATGTTTACTTGGAATAGCAACCCTTTTTCCTGCTGCAAAACTTTCCTTCGAATTAATGAAATAACTTTACAGCATCATAATATATTGCGTTTCTCGCAACTACTTGCCGGCAGTGGCGAGTTACAGTGTTTATATCTGGCTCATTGGGCGACAATACTGCCACACACAAATGCTTCACGAACATGAGAACACGTCCCTTGCAGAGAATAGCAACCATATATGCCTCTGTGAGACATGATCGCACCTTTGTGGTCAAAATGTACATTAGAACGACATCACATCTCATTAAAAAAAAAAAAAAAAAAAGCCTCAGTACAAGGCAGCAGCCAACTGCATAATGTGGAATTGCAATTGATGTCCACTTACTGGTGGTCTGTGTTTGAGTCACTTCTGGCAGTTGACTGGGTGCTGCAAAACATACAGGGTTATGTCAAATGTTGAAAACATATATACGCCGGCATTTCATAAGTCGCAAAACAAACGAGTAAACTAATAAACTGTAATGTAAACAGAGTACACATCATAAGATAGGCTGTCAACTGGTAATGCATTATGCGAAAAACCTAATGCATAGGAAAGACTATATGTATACACACGAAGCTGACACACAATTTAATTCGCTCTAGGTTTTTCCGTGCAATATAATACATTCAAATCAGGCACGTACCCAGGGGGGGGCCCGGGGGGGCCCGGGCCCCTCCCGAAATCAAGTGGCATATCCCCCCCCCCCTCCCCACCCACGCCACCACTGCTCACACATTTCTAAAGCACCGCCAGATCAATGTTGAGACTTGGCAGCTGTTCATCGGTCAGCATTATGCTGCCTTTTTCACTCCTTTTGAATGGCGGTAGTTATCGGCATCTCTTGTAATGTGAAGGACAGTTTTCTCATAGATTCCGCACCCGCGCGCTTAACTCGAGATGCGTTCAGTTGTCACCATCTATTCAACCGTCACGCGCATAGCTGTTGCTTTTGTTAGTTCAACCTTCTTTGTTTAGGCTGATCCTGGGACCTGGAGAAGAATGCGGCTGTTACTCAGCTGGTCTGTACTCCCATGGAACGAGTTGCTGCCGGAGAAAACGCCAATTGCGTTTAACTTCTCCCTTTGCTTCATTATTTCCTTGAGTTACGGCTCGCCGCGACGCTGGCAGATGCCCGGAACCATATACACGTGATATGGGTTATATAAGGTGGGGAAATAAAATAATGTGAAAGAGCGTGCATCATGAAACCCTGCAATGACCCTTAAACCCATAAGCAAGATGACTGTCGCCCGTTACCTCGTCTGTTTTTCCCTAATTGTATAGCACTTTTCGTGCAAAATTGGCAACCGGAAACAAAAATCGCAAGGAGTTGAGAAATTAAGCGATCTACTAAGGGAGAGAGCCATGGCAACAATCAAACTGCAAGCAAAAGCGAATAATAAAAAAGTTAACTGTTGTTTATGAGAATATTTATGGATCAACATCTTTTTATTTAAAAAGGAAGTAGAGAAAACGCCGCCGTTGGAAGCGGAGAACAATTACTTGTTTTGAATGACGCTTCTACAGTTATCGGTCGAACCGCCTCACGTAGCCACTTCTCTGCTCTGCTTATGTGGGTGTTTTTCTAACTTTTCGCGGTGAGCGCAGTACGTCTAGAATCGCAGAGTCCTGCGCTCTACGCGGTTGCATGGGACTGGCGGCCGCACAGCGTTACGCAACTTGCGGTACTGTCAAAACTGATCAACAAGGCGAAAATAACTGATATTCGAAACTATAACATGAGAAAGACTGAAAAAGCTGTAAAAAATTAACGCAGCCTGAAATCAGTAAAAAAGAAACCTGGCATAGGACAAACCATGATGTATGCGCTAAAGGATAAGAAGGATAATATCATCAGCAATCCCGAAGATATAGTAAAAGCAGCGGAAAAATTCTAAGCTGACCTGTATACAGTACCCAGAGGAGTTACGATACCTCACTTAGAAACAGTAATGAACAGGATACGGAAACTCTCCTATAACTAGTGATGACGTCAGAAGGGCCCTGCAAGACATGAAACGATGAAGAGCGGGAGGAGAAGGTGGAATAACAGTCGATTTAATCAAAGATGGAGGAGACATAATGCTGGGAAAACTGGCGGCTCTTTATACGAAGTGTCTATCGACTGCAAGGGTCCCAGAAAACTGGAATAATGCAGACATTATACTAATCAACAAAAAAGGAGACGTTAAATAATTAAAAATTATAGGACCATTATCTTGCTCCCAGTATTATATAACATATTTGCCAAACAAATCTTTACAATGGATCACATCCATGTCATCAATCAGGTTATCGCGAAATCAGCAGAGTACAATAAGCCTCTCCATGTGGCTTACATAGATTACGAAAATGCATTTGATTCAGTAGAGATACCAGCAGTCATTGTGGCACTACGTAATCAAGGAGTACAGAACGCTTACGTAAAAAGCTTGGAAAATATTGCTACATGAGTGTGGTATTTGTTTGTTTGAACGAGGCGCGTGGGCACCACCACTACAGAAAAGAGGAGGAAGAACGAACTGGGCTCGCGCTGTGAATCTAACCGGTCAGCGCTGCAACCGTTGTTGTCAATATAATCTGTATATAGTTTCTCGTCTTACTGACTCGTCCTTCGCGTAAGAATATCTACAGAGGAGTTCTACAGCTACCTTAATTCTACACAAGAAAAGCAGGGAGATACCTATAGAGAAAGGGGTCAGACAGAGAGACACAATTTCTCCAAAGCTATTCACTGCGTGCTTAGAAGAATTCAAGCTATTAAACTAGGAAGGCTTAGGAGCAAAGATCGATGGCAAATATCTCAGCAACCTTCGGTTGGCGGATGACATTGTTCTATTCAACAACATTGCGGACGAGTTAAAACAAATTATTGGAGACCTTAACAGAGAGAGTGTAAAAGTGGGGTTGAATATTAATATGCAGAAGATGAAGATAATGATAAATAGCCGGACAAAGGAACAAGAGATCAGAATCGCCAGTTGGCCACTAGAGACTGTGAAGGAGTAAGTCTACCTAGGTCAATTAATCACAGGGAACCCTGATCATGAGAAGGAAATTCACAGAAGAATAAAAATAGGTTGGATCGCATACGGCAGACATTGCCAGCTCCTGACTGGAAGCTTACCGTTATTATTGAAAAGTAAGGTGTGCAATCAGTGCATTTTGCCAGTGCTGACATATGGGTCAGAGACTTGAGAGCAAGTTAAGGACCGCGCAAAGAGCGATCGAACGAAGATTGCTAGGCATAACGTTAAGAGAGAGAAAGAGAGCGGTTTGGATCAGAGAGCGAACGGGTATAGACGATATTGTAGTTGACATCAAGAGGAAAAAATGTAGCTGGGCAGGTCATGTAATGCGCCGGTTAGATAACCGTTGGACCATTAGGGTTCCAGAATGGGTACCAAGAGAAGGGAAACGCAGTCGAGGACGACAGAAGACTAAGTAGAGCGATGAAGTTAGGAAATTCGCGGGCGCTAGTTGGAATCGATTGGCGCAGGACAGGGGTAATTGGAGATCGCAGGGAGAGGCTTTCGTCCTGCAGTGGACATAAAACAGGATGATGATGATGATGATGATGGAGGTGGTGGTGGGCCCCCCCGAAAAAAAATCCTGGGTACGTGCCTGATTCAAATTATTATGTCTCGTGGTTAGAGCGAAATGAGTGTAAATTATGCACTAAATTATGTACCCTGGAAAACTTTTCTTCAATAAGCACCTGTGCTCGCTTTGAATGAGTAGCGTTGTAAAATTTACGTACATGGCATTTAACATAGTTGCTGAACACGGATTTCCTTTGCCCTGTGTCGTGTACAGTGAGCTACATATATCTGCCCCCCCCCCTCCCCTTTTTTGTACTAGCCATACTGGGTGCCACTGCACCTATACGCACGTCAGTAAACCTCACGACACAGGAATGAAAAAAAAAGACGCGCCAATCACCCATGCCTGCATGTTGTACTGGGCCTAACCTAGCCAAGCATGGGCTGTTGCTTTTTATAGTAAACACAGGCACCGTGCTCATTGTAAGTATGTATCATGTCACTAGGCAAATATGCAATTTCATTGTACCACTATTTTTTTATCACATGGATGTATCTGTTGAGAGGCAAGACAAGAAGCAGTCACTTCTCAGAACTAATCAGCTTTTTTTAAACACATTTCTAACTTTTCAATGACACTTGCTGCTATGTGTTTGTCTCCAGAGAGCATACTTGATTTGACTTTCCAATCAGAGACACTACATAAATATACCATGTTAACATGACTGCCTAGAGCACGTGAGAATTTTCATCTTGATGTAACATACTGTATCTTGATTTTGTTGACATTTGGTCAAATGGTACACCCAATATACCCACATACTAGTTTTTGTGTCCAAATTGCATGCCAATGTATTTTGATTTTTTGGCATTCGCTCCTCTGCACTACGTGAAGTCGCACTGCACTGGCTCTTTCACATCCTCATGTCCTTGCAGCTGCCTTCTTGCGTTATATAAAGCGGGTGTCTGAAAAACATTGTGTGCAAAAGTCAACACAAGGGCATGGTGCAAAACAACATCAAGACAGTCAAGACCATGGCAATAAAAGAAAGTCTTAGCTCTTAGTCTTCCTAGTGAAATGCATGCAAAACATCCAAATGACTGTAACAGTCAACTGCTAAACTAACTTCAATTTTTAGATTTAAACAAAAAACAAATAACCAACAGTTCATCCTTGTTTGTCACCAATGTTAGAATACTCCTGCTAATAAATAGAATATTGGTCATTTTCAGACGTCATAGGTATGTCATAAGTCTGGTGTATCGCAAACACCACTTGTGACACATCCTAAGCACGTGCCCAGTGTGCCCCCAGCACCATCCCTAGTTTTGCCACTGCTGAAGCCATAATTTGAGGATCATAGCTGCAAACATGATGCTCAGTAGGGATGAAAATATTGTCCTTCAGTTCAATGGATATATGGATGTGCCTATAAAGAAGGGCAACAAGGCTTATTATGGCAAGCTAACCCACATTTCAATACTAACAAGAAAGTTCACTGCGGCCTGCATCTAAGCTTACTAAAAGGCATGAACTTATTTTCATTTATGAGGTGCGCAATGGAGTTCATTTTTGACAGACTCGACTACTGCTGCAGTTTGAAATCTAGCATTTTAGATTCTTGAAGGCACGTAAAAGTTGCAGTTAAATCGCAGTTATTAGTTTATTAGACCAACTTATTGTTCTGTGTACGACAGACGAATGGTAGCACGGAATTAAAGCAACATTTTATTTTGATATTTTATTTCTCTACTAAAAATATTCAAGCAATAAACACATTTCCATCTGCCATGCAGTAGCAAAATGCACACATTACGCTTGTAACCCCCAGAGGAAGGCTGATTTAGCTGTTCATATGACATAACTCTGACACGCCAACTCATATTAGCAAATGCACAGGCATGTCCAAAACAATAAGCGTATGCAAAGCGCCCCTGCAATTGTAATTCCACACAGCAGCCGTTACATTCGATGCCGATGCATAACTAGCTGCTCGACAATTCACCGAGTTCGTAGACATAAGCATCCTTTCAGTTACGCACCGTGCTCGAAAACCGTAACAGGAGACAAAACCAGACCTATAATCACACCATTTCAATACATGAGCAAAAACAGTTCAGTCTTAGGGATAAACACTGTGAGAGCGATTTAGTGCACGACGGCGACGAGCGACGGCTTCGAGCGACAAAACGGGCCGTCGCTTGAACAGATGGCTCGGTTCTGGAAATCTAGAAATCGCCGCCCGGAAGTGCTGTGAGCGACTAGCCAATAGCGCGAAGCCGGAACTGGATGTACTACATCGCTCAAATACTACCGATTCTCGCGCGGAACGAGCAAATGATTCAATTTTTATACGTGCAAGGATAAGAACCTACTGCAAGACCTCCGGAAATATTTTATGCTACTTTTTATAGTAAAATACATCAACGTAAATTACTATAAAGCACGCGTCACGCGTGATTGCAGCCCTCATACCGGCAACACCGGGAAGGCGTCGCTCAAAATCGTCGCTCGCACGGAGTACGACTTGTAGGCGACGAGCGAACGCGACAGCCATCTCCATCGCGTCGCTTGTAGCTGCATAAAACATGGATTGCTCATGCGTTTTCAGTAAGTTCAAGATAACGCGCCCAATTGACCTCTTGCAACCTCTTGCAGCATGCAGCTGAATGCCTGCGGCAAAGTTTCTAACTAGCACTGGTGCTGCACGTAACTTCAGTCGTCGCAGATTTCCCCTGGGCGAGACACCGTCAAGCGCGCGGCTTAATTATAACAAAAGCATGCTGCCAGCAAAATGACGCCGTCTGTTATGCGATTCCTTAGTTCAACAGCGTTCCGTACACAGTAGACTGCCAAACTGAATGAATTCAAACACAAAACGCACGCTAATCACGCTCCGCATAGGCTCGGAATCACGGGCTGGTGAACAAACTATTTTAAGCGTCCTCTCGCCTGGCGTCTTATTGAACATACCATAGTTCTGGCAGCGTTTGCGATGTTCAAAGCTCTTACGGATAACGGCAAAGTGATAAAATCGCATGCAGTTATCGCGACGACTGGCTTTTTCGATTGACATCGAGAGACACAGCGCGTATGCCTAGTCCGTTGTCAATCGCGTCGGCTAAGCGCAGCGACGACTTCCTGGCGATAGCATGTCATATACGGAGAATGTGCACCTAAGTTAGAATTCACTTACCGTGGAGGATTTGTTGTTATATCCAAGGCATGACGAATGACTGTCGTGTTTTCGCGGCGACGCGAGATGGCTGACACGCGACCTCCCTTGGGTGGCCTTCGTTGCTGCTCTGGCTGCTCGCTGGACGGATCACCTTTCTCCGGTGCTGTGTTGTTCCGCGATCTTGAGCGCGCGCGCGCGGTGGAGCAACTCCGAGTGAAAAAGTAGAGCGCTCGCTGCGCGTTCCTTTGAACTGCGGCGGCCCGTTCTCTTAGAAGCAAAACGATGTGTTCTTTGCTCAGCGTGCATGAGTGATACATAGCCATGTTCGGGGCCAGCCACCTACAGTTGAAGCAGAAGATTAGGCTACGTTTTGTTCTCTATTGCCGCAAGAGTAGAACGGGCATTCTACTCTCCCTCTGAAGGGGAGAGTGAAAAGCACATTTCACTCTCTCCTTGGTGACAGAGTGAACAATGCATTTCACTCTACTCGACATTTTGCGAGAGTAAAACAACGCTTTGAAGAGTAAATCGGCGGCTTCACTCCTGCGATACCCTTCCTAGTTTTAAGAGTGTATATGGTAGATCCAACGCCTCCATTAAGAAGATGCCTGCCGCGTGCGCCGAAAACCTGCTGCCCTTACCTTTCCCCTTTTCCTCCTTTCCACTTGAGGTGGTAGCTAGCCATCTTTGCGGTGGTCGCTTGCAACACATGCGCGCATGCGCACATCACCGCATGGCAGCGCGGCCGGCGCGGCCGCCGCTACCGCCGCGACACCACACCACCTCAAAAACGCTGACCCCAGCCTTGGCGGAGATAGGGAAGTAGGTGGCGCCATCTCTTGACAATCGACCGCAGCTCAAGGCGCGACGGCTACAATGGGTAAGCGAGCGACGCAGCAGGCATCTTTCTAGAGGAGGCGTTGGTAGATCCTTATGCGGAAATAGTATACCTGCCCACATTGGGGGATTGGATTGGCCAAAAAATTGGGCAGCACCTGAGCACAAGAAATTTAAGTATATTTAGGTTATAATGGGACGAATCACAATTGAGTTGGGCGTCGATATAGGCTTGTATCAAAAGAAAAAAAGTTTGCGGAACACAGAACAGCGAATATCACGGAAATTAAAAGAAAAACGAAAACACAATTGTGTAGCCGGAACTGTTACATCCAAGTCAAAGATGACGATCGACGCAGAGATTACGAGCACAGCGCCACGAAATTGAAGAAGAAACTGATGAAATCGCAAGCAAGCGCGTGTCACGAGAACCACCATTCTGAATTAACTTCTGTGCAAATTTATAACATCCAAATAATTTCTTTTCCTTCGTGCCGCCCTGCCTTTGACTGCTCCCTATCGTTGGTTATGGGCCACACATATTGACCCATCATCATCATCATCGTCACCCTAAAAAAAGAAGAAATAGACAACGAGTCAGCGCGTGCCGAGTGCGCAATTGTCTTGCCTTTCTTTATATCAATATAATAATAATGATAATAATAATAATAATAATAATAATAATCACCATCATCATCATCATCCTAAATTGTCCGAGCTCACGTTCCATGAGAACGCCACGTCGCCTCAGCTCCAAACGATCCTTTGAACACTGCCGGCATCGTTTCCGAACGTGACCGCCTACACTGCTTTTATTCAGACAACAACGATTCTAGGCACCTCGCGGCTATCGCCCTCCGAGAAGACATGGACAAGCAGCACAGTCAACATCGGGACGAAGTAACATCTGGACAACTGCAGGAGCCATCCGAACGTGGAAGGGAGAAAACTGGAACAGCCACAGCAGGAGCCATCACAGCCGAAGTACGCCGTCTCAACGGAGAAACAAGTACACAGCCGGGAAACTTGCAGACCAACTCTGGGCGAAAAAATGGTCCCGCTGAGGTCAGCGAAAAGGAGCCCGAAGACACGAAGCAGCCATCTCGGTCTCAAGCCGAAGAACACGGAGATGCCGCCGGAGGAATGAACGGCGCCTGTTGCATCGACTACGACGAACCAGTGGGAATGTCGGGAAAGCCGCGTGACATCTGCAGCCAAGATTTTGACGCAGCTGACGGCACTGCACCGCAAGCAAACTGGCAGGGCACATCTCAGCCTGAACCAGGACCGACTGGAGGGGAGTCTTGCCGCGCGCGTCCAGACGGTACTGTCGTCAACCGCGTGCGGCTGCAACAACTCTGCGACTGGATGAGAGCGATGGTAAGAGTAATCGTCGAAGAAGAGTTGCGGTCAGCGCTGCAGGACCTAGTGAATAACAAAGGCGGTGCTTAAACCTGGCGTGGAAAGAGCAACTTGTTGGCACTTAGCAAAGCCGACAATTGCTGTAAGCTTCATAGACAAGGTTTTTCTTTTTTTTCTTTTTTTTGAACGTGTGCGCTTGGTGTGGCCACTTCATGTGTCAATCTCGACAGCTTTCCACAGCGACGCTGCTACGGGGACTTCCACTACCGTTTTCGTGCGTCACCGGTGAAATCAAGCCGACGTTGGCATGTGGAGGAGTGCCCGGTATCATGTAATAAAGGCAGCCAGCAAAGTAACCTGCCTCGAAGTTCTGAATTTTTCTATTCAAACCGTAATTCTTAATAATTATAAAAGTTACCTTGCGTATGCATGCCTCATCCGAACAGATAACTTCGCTGCGCGATTTTTTTAGCCGGTGTTTATGCCGTCGCCTTCTATCGGCTGCACGTTTCAGCTCAGCCAGGAATTTGTACGGCTGCGGCGCTGAAAGCTGACAGCTTGGTCCAACAACGCAGCTTGCGTGAGAGCCCCCGAAGCGGCCGTATGATGCGGCGTCGGTGATGGATCTAATAGTCTAAGAACAGCCAGCAAGCACAGCTTTACTATATACTTCCGAAAGGTGCGAGGACTCGCTGACACAGCTTGGCTATCTTTGGTGTATCGGTTGCTCAGATTTGCATAAATCCGCGAAGGATTTTAATGTAAATAGCATTCTTTGCATGTGTGCTTCAGCCGTTTTGAGGCTATCTATTAATCTAGCCTCTTACGCCAACCCAGTGACCCAAGTTGTCTACCTGCTTGTGCCGCAAGATATGTGCTCCAGATCGCGATGCCGTCGTGCTCATACCATTGCCGTTAATCCAGCCTCGCGATATCTTCCTTACATAATGTCGTCGTCGTCGCGCCATTGTCGTTCCACGCTCATCCTCATGCCGTCGTCGTCGTGCAATCGTTTTAACATGGTCATCACTTCAGTGTTCGATTCTGTGTTCGCTTCTGTGTTCGATCGACATCATATTCCTTCTTCCTCATTCCATCGTCACTGCGTCGGAGTCATACAGTCGTCGTCGTGCCTCCATGCTCACGGGCGAACTTTGCAGGCTCAGTGCCATAGGAAAGGGGGACGACATCGAAGTATGTGGCATATATAGTCCAAGCAACGAAAGTATCAGAATTACCGCTTGTAAGAGTTGGGGTCGGGCATGAAGTAGATGGTTAGCTGGCCCATGCGGTCGTCTGACTCATTCACGCTAAGGACGTTGTTGAAGGGAGGGACTTGTCCTCATCGAGAACGATGAATATGGGATTTATTTACAATATCTACGTGAAGGGTGGAGAACGTTACATTTCATCAGTCTAGCAAGACTGAAAGAGAATGCACACTGAAGAGCCGACAACGGCTGCTTAAAAACATTGTCCTCCCTTGATCCCTAGGGGAGGGAAAACTGCCGTTGAACCTTCAACCAATGGAAGCGTCCAAAGTCATCGTTGTCGACCCGCCTTTGAGGGGGAGGGTTCACACACTCACTTCCGCACTTTGGTTTCCCTGAACACACCAGGTGAGAGGGTTCTTGTAGACAGGGGTCTTGACCCGAGCAGGCGCCTCTTGATCCCAGAGTTGACCCCGCAGTCAGTAGCCGCTGCGTCTGTCCATTGAATGTGACGACCTCTGCGGCCCGTGGGAAAGCACCGAAAAACATCCCCTTCCAGGAGTTCCCCCGCTCCAAGCAAACCGCGAAGGCGACAGCGAATCGACCAACAATACACAGTCCACCAAACGTGGCTAGACATGCCGGCGCTGATTGGCTGTTGAGGCGGCGCATTGTTGCCTTTACAAAGCGAGTCGTCGCAGCGGGCCGGGAAACGTTTGCAGCTCGGTACCCCTGCAGGCCGATCGTAACACGCTACGCTTGCAAAATAAACGTGACTTCAAAAATATGGTCTGTCGCTACATTGCTCGACTGCTGTTCGCATTACCGTCGATAGTCATCGCGAGATGAGTTCTGCTGTATATTTATTTTCTTTCTTTTTTGCTCGCTTCTTCACTCATCTTCAATTCAACTCTTCTAACTCAAAGCAAACACTGGTCTTGTTTTGTTCTCTCTACTGTATACCTTCTCAACACTCTATTATTTCTGTTTCTGTTTTCAACTACTTATTCACTTCTCTGTAGCCGACTTCACTTGCCTCTTCCTGTGCTTGTGTATTCGGTCACATACCGAGCGGTACATACCCAATGGTCTGAGTTGTCTATTCGGGGATAAACCAAGTTACATACATATAACAGGAGGACCACGTCGTCAGTGTTACTATAGTGAAACTAATATAATAACGTTGCAAATTGTGTACTCGGCAAGACTATACGCCCGAAGAGTAGAGGGAAGCGGCAAAAAAAAAAAGCTTCGTTAAAAAAATTCCATGGTGTTTTACAAAGGCGGCAAACAAGAGGTCAGAAAAAAAAAATGCTACGACTACACAAAAGAGATTGCTTTTTTAACCTCGAAGTGGCTGCCTGAGGAGAAGAACACACATGAGCATACCTACATTCACAATACGGTGAGACCTGCGCCCACTGCAGAAAAATTAATTGTAACGGAATGCGACGATACCCACCCAGCCAAAACCGTAAGGAACGTTAAACTTTGAGGAGGGCTCTGACTCCAAGCTGATGGGAACGTTAGCTGGTCAGCAGTGGGTACTATAGAGTACTGGCGAGGAAAAAAAAATTAAAGGACGCTTAAGCTTCGCCTTTAGGAATGGAACGTGATAGCATTCAAAGATCCCCGACTGCTTCTCAAGCTTCCCGGCAACTGCAGCCTCCCGGCAAGCCTCCCGGCAAGCTGGAGGCGAACGCTATGCACGAAGGCTATGCACGAAGCTTTCTGGTAGAAACGCGGCATATTGCGTGGGCCGATTTTTTGTTGTTGTTTCGCGCTTTTAACATAACATTTAACATAAAGGGCACGCGCTGTCGGTGTTTTGTTTCGTGACCTATTTGTTTGTGGGCTGTCATCCTCAAAATTCCGAGGAATAACTTAGTAAACATTCTAAGAGAAGATATGAGCAACTTTAGTGATAGAAGAACTTCAGTGCACTATAGAATATTTTTCGCCCACAGGACGCCAACGCTAGCTACGGCGCGTGACACCGATGCCAGATTTTCTCCGACATGGGGCCCGTAACGCTATCGCGTTAAAATGCAGGATTGATATGGGGGAGGGATCGTACAGGTACAGGTAAACGTAATCTGCAAAGCACAAACAGGCATAACGCTATTATAGATTACGATACGGTAACACGTAAGTAGCATCACGTAGGCTAGGAGACTTGGCACCCCCTCGACTCAAAGGAGGTACTAGTATACCGATCATTAGCATCAACAACAACAACGACAACTATACGATTCAACTTAGGGGACCTGTCACGTGTAAAGTCCAAAGCAGCTTCGACTGTTCAGCGCGCCAAAAGCTGGTGTGCCGAACCCAGGCAGTCCACTCCAGTTCAACTTGCGGTGCAGACACAACCACGGCGCCAACATAGCGGCAAACCGCGATCCTCGGCCAGAGAAGCTCCTGCTGCGCTCTCCCAGAAGAGCCTGTCTCCTGCACAAACCGGGGGAGGGGCGTATTGAGCACTCGCGACCTGCTGGGCACCGTACGTTTCACGGGCGGTGTATACCGTATTCGCGCGGTTCTAATCCGCATATACTCTTCGCCATATGGGCAACCGTGCAGCGCTGAAGCCTCGCGTGCCAACGGCATCACCGTGTAACACACTGCCTATTGTGAGCGGAGGAAACAGTTTCAACAGCACAAGCTGCGATATCGCATCAGAAAAATTCGGCGCACATGTGCTCAGCATCTGGCCTGACTCGCGCGATAACAGCAGCGAGAGAGCGACTCCAAGAAACTTCCGGTCACGGGCCTCATCAGTCTGCTGCGCCATGTTAAGAATGGCCATACGGGGTGGCAACGTGCCAGCTTTCAGCCCGCTGCACGTGTTTCAAGCCCACCGGTTCGGAGAACTGCGAAGAGCCGACAGCCACGAGGCGCGTGATCAACTCCGGAAATTGGTACTTGGCCGCACCACCCGGGACAAAGCAGTTCCACGAGCCCCATCTCCGTTGTGACGAAACGGGTTCGACTGACGAACTATTGTACCCGAGGCTCCCGGCGCGAACCTGATTTCGCTACGCATGAGCAAGCCGCGGCGGGACAACGAGCTACTCAGGATGTCTCCGAGCTTCCCGGAACGACTCGCCTCTGTCGTCGGCTTCACTCCTTCGCACCTGTGTGTTTGCGTGTGTTTGGGCGATAAACGATAGTGCGGGGCGGCGACAAGTTTACAACGCTTGGACGAACCTTCCCGACCATTCCTGCTCCGTCCTCGTCCGAACGATGACGTCGAACTATGACGTCAAGCGGAGAGCTTATAAGCAGCGTTTGCCGGCTGCTAGCGAGTGCTCGTGTCGTGGTCGTTGTCGGGAGCTGAGTGCTCTGTCATACTAGAAATGTACTAGTGAGCTGTGTGCTCGTAATCTGTTTGCTGTATGTTAGTTTTGCGGGCTCCATATGGGAGTCGCGCCAGGCAGCCAATGTATGTCATGCTTTAAATGTAAATCCTGCGATTAAATTCTGCTCGCCTAGCCCTGTCGTCCCAAGTTCATCTCTACAGCTACGTCTGCCAAATCTTACATCTGGTTGGCAGCGGAGGGATCCGACTACGGCTCCTAGATCGGCCTACGACTCGGAGACAGCAACGGCAGCTGACGGACGTTGGCACATGGTGACCGACCGGCATCCTGATCAAGTTGGAGGCGACTTGAGATTGACCACCTCTTGCAACTGACTGGATACGGCGGGGAAGGACTGTTGATATGGTACTGCTTCAGTGGGTAAGCGTTTGGTTTTGGCTGTAAGATTTACCAGGCTTCAATTTCACTGTGTTTTTGGATTTGATTCGCTGGGATCTTTTACTTGTATTTTGATTTGCGTGGGTATCGCAACAAGTATTGTGTGACAGCAGAGCCAAAGCTTAAAGTAGCGACCATGGTCCTAATGTGTTTGACGAGAGCTGACCTGTTGTGGTTGTGTGAGGAGATCGAGGTAAACGTAGATGAGGACTTGACGGAATCAGAAATTCGTAAGACAATTCTCGAAAGTCAGAATGATTTGAAATTCATAGAGCAAATGGGCAAACGAATTCTAGGTAAAAGACAGGAACAGGAAGCAATTAGGCAAGAACAGAAAGAATTTGAGCAAGAACAGGAAAAAGCTAGGCAGGAACTGAAAAGCATTACACAGGAAGAAGGCCTAACAGAAGTAACGAGGCGGTACATTGATGCATTGAACAAAGAGATTCAAGGTTTGGAGCAGTCAATCGAGCGAAGTCAACAGCGGCTGGAGAAATCTGTAAGCTGGACGCAGCGAAAGTGGCAGGAAGTAAATAGCAGATTTTGTTCAAAAGCCAAGGAAAGTAGTAGTACCTGTGAGAGTAGCAGCACGTTCACAAGTGAACTCGAAGTGCTAGCAGCTAACGAAGCCTTAGTGGCAGCAGAGGCCGGTAAAGGCCAGAGTGAGAACGACGAGGTGCTGTGCAAACAGAGGACTGTAGAGACAGCTAGGCCAGCTGCGAACAAATTGGCACAGTCACCGCGCGTGTGCGTCGCATCTCATGGTAGCGAGGTCGTTAGCGAGCTACAGAATACTACGGACTTGACAGACGCGAGCACCCATGTCGAGTCAGATCTGCGTGCAGAAGTGAAGTGCGAACTGGACGATGCAGTTGAGAATAGTTCTCGGGGTGGCGAGCTCCGTAGCTCACGAGAGAACAACTGCATTGTTCAGGGATCGGTGCGGCTCTCCGCCAGTCTAGATAGCCTAGATAGGGATGATTCAGTTGTTAATCATGCGGACTGTGCGCGTGAGACAGCGATCGATACCGACGGGCTGTGTGCAGATGCACAGCGTGAGCTGGGCAATGTAGTAGAGGGCAGTTCGCAAGAGTGCGAGTTGTCTAACTCGAGTAAAGCCTGCTGCATTGTTCCAGAGTCGGTTGAGCTGTCCGCCAGTCGAGGCAAAGTGAGAGTAGATTTAAATGTAAATCACTCAGACTGTGCGGGTAAGAGACCGATCCGGGCCGACGAAATGTGTACCGGCCAGCACGAGGCACGAGAAGGCGACATGAAAGTGAGTGCGAAGAGAAAGCGCCGTAAAAAGAAGCGCGGTAAAGACCGAAAGACGGTAACTAATGTAGCGCCGCCAAAGATGGCGAGAGACCCAAGAGGGCAGGGCGCGAGGAAAAAGGTGCGGTCGTCACTGACGATGTTGACGCATCGAAAACGTTCGAGCCACCGGTCAAAGGGGGACCGAGAAGCTTGTTCTGCACGGACGCGGACAAAGGGCACGGGGCAGTCAAATTCCTCGTCGTTCCGTCGTTCTCTTCGAAGCTCAGCGTGCAGTACAAAGAAGCGCAAGGTGGCAAGACGAGACCAGGTGGGGAGTAGCGACGCGGTCAGTCGAGGTCATGTTGAAAGCGGGGCGCGAGGACGCAAATTGGCAGGAGACCGTAACGTCTTGTGGGAGCTGATAGTGAGTCAGCCCTTTTGTTGTTCCTCCGTAGCCAGAGTAGCTTTTAAACCGCGGCCACCTCGGGTCCGACTCAAAGTATGAGTCAGACGAATGCGTTTGGAAAGGGAGGCCAGGAGCCCTTCCGTAGTAGTGTTGTTTTGTTTTATTTTTGAACATTTGCAGATTTTCGCGATTTGAGACTAGGATTTCTTTCAATAAGTAAGGTATGAGCTCTGTGTATGTTTTGTTTGAGAAGCTCGAGATTTGAAAGACGCGTTTAAAGTAAACCTGTAGTCTCGCGAGGTGTTCATTAATAAGTATATAGGCTTTCTTTTTTTGTGTGTGAGTAAGTAACCTGTGTGTCAAGGTTATCTGTGAGAGGCCTATCGTAACGCGCGTGTGTGTTATTTAACCTTCTTTCTTTTTAAGTGTTTTTGAATTTTCTAAGGTTAAGCGCGTGAATTTTCAGTAAGTGTGTGATTTGCACTGAGAAGAGCTCTTAGGTCCATTAGCGCGTGTCCTGTGTGGACGGAAGGAAGCAGAACGTTTATGACTGGGTTGCTCGTGTGTGTCGAAGGTAGCCGTATTCTGACTTCTCTAGTACGCGTGCGAAGAGCTAGTTATTAGAAGACACATTTGTTTAAAGGTACCTCTGTGTTGCGTAAGTTACGCAAGTTTGGTTGTTTATTTAAGGAACGTGTCCTGTGTGGACTAAAGGAACAAATGTTAGTCAGCGTGATGAAAACTTTGTATGATGCAAGCACGTGTTCGGAATAGGGACCTCAAACTTAGCGCGTCTGTGATGACGTACCTGTGGAGTTGGCCAGACGGTTCAGTGGCAGCAGTACATGAGATAAGTACGCCACTGTGATAGGGTAGGAACAGGCTGTTCGCGAAGTTAGGCTGCTGAAGTTATGTTTGAGTATTGGTGTTTGAAAGGCTTCGGTTTAATTCTGCGTAAACCTTTACTCTTGTGCAGCGCGACGGTCGGGTTTGGTCAAACTCAGGAGGAACGTGAACGCTCGCTTTGGCGGCACGAAATTTTGGGGCAAAATTTGGGATGCGCAGTTGAGTGACTTGCATGGAAATTGTGATAGGAGGCCTGGTTGGTTAGCAGCTAATTCCGGGCGTTTGTACGCTGAGCGGTATTGTGTTGCCGGGTCGACTCTTCTGTGCCAGTTGTTGTAAGATGGTTGAAGGCATTCCAAGTACGCAGGGGTTGCAGAGAGCAAAGCCATCGTCTTGCTCGCCAGCCATTCTCTTCCTGCCCAGCGGTTGCCTGCACTGGCCAGGCGAGATTTTCCGGGCCATGGAGGAGCTGTTAAGAATGGCCATACGGGGTGGCAACGTGCCAGCTTTCAGCCCGCTGCACGTGTTTCAAGCCCACCGGTTCGGAGAACTGCGAAGAGCCGACAGCCACGAGGCGCGTGATCAACTCCGGAAATTGGTACTTGGCCGCACCACCCGGGACAAAGCAGTTCCACGAGCCCCATCTCCGTTGTGACGAAACGGGTTCGACTGACGAACTATTGTACCCGAGGCTCCCGGCGCGAACCTGATTTCGCTACGCATGAGCAAGCCGCGGCGGGACAACGAGCTACTCAGGATGTCTCCGAGCTTCCCGGAACG
Organism: Dermacentor andersoni; assembly: GCF_023375885.2. Classification (NCBI taxonomy): domain Eukaryota; kingdom Metazoa; phylum Arthropoda; class Arachnida; order Ixodida; family Ixodidae; genus Dermacentor; species Dermacentor andersoni. The sequence goes on along the minus strand of NC_092814.1, from coordinate 50,823,447 downwards.
ACTCGCCTCTGTCGTCGGCTTCACTCCTTCGCACCTGTGTGTTTGCGTGTGTTTGGGCGATAAACGATAGTGCGGGGCGGCGACAAGTTTACAATGCTTGGACGAACCTTCCCGACCATTCCTGCTCCGTCCTCGTCCGAACGATGACGTCGAACTATGACGTCAAGCGGAGAGCTTATAAGCAGCGTTTGCCGGCTGCTAGCGAGTGCTCGTGTCGTGGTCGTTGTCGGGAGCTGAGTGCTCTGTCATACTAGAAATGTACTAGTGAGCTGTGTGCTCGTAATCTGTTTGCTGTATGTTAGTTTTGCGGGCTCCATATGGGAGTCGCGCCAGGCAGCCAATGTATGTCATGCTTTAAATGTAAATCCTGCAATTAAATTCTGCTCGCCTAGCCCTGTCGTCCCAAGTTCATCTCTACAGCTACGTCTGCCAAATCTTACAGCCAGAACACAAAGCGTGTTTCTAAGTTCCTCCACTGTGCGGAAAGTTTAGTTTTAAGTTTTGACATGAAAGACAATGCGCATTGCGCCTTAAGATTAGTACATGAAATTTCTCGTTTACCTTACAGCTATCTTGACTTGTGGACTTGCCTTTGTGTGCAGAGGAAAAGTGTTGAAAATCTGCGGGCTTAGATTTTAACATACTCCTGCTACTCGATATAGCCTATGCCTTAGCGGCCAACGCTTTTCTTTCTCGCTAGATTTAGCGATACCCTCACCCCAGGTCTGCCCACGCATTGCCAAAGGTACGATCTGTCCATCCACAGGCCAAGCTGGAAACTCATTGCGGCCAGTTTCCTCGACGCTAGGCGAGCTACCTTCATGTACCGCCTGGTGCGAGGCACTCCAGAGCCGTCCCGGCTCGTGGAGTGTGCCTTTTTTGTGGCGGTCGTGAGGATTTGGTTCATATCTTTACGCAGTGTTTGCTTCCTGCAGCTCTTCTCCAAAGGATTGCTGGTCACTTTAAGCTCCCAGGTGTTCTTTATCAGACTGTTCGATTTTTGCACCCTTTACCTAAACAGGCGATCAACCAGTTCGTGCTTCCTGTCGATTGCTCATGCCAAGTTTGGTTGGCACGCTGTGAAGCGGTTTTCGGGGGACGGGCGCCGAGCCTTCACGAAGTGCTTGCGAAAGCACGGAAGGAGGTCTGGTTCCATCTCACTCGGGAGCAGCATCGCTTGGGCGACAAGAAGTTTCTCGAAGTGTGGGCTCGTCCTGCCGTGATTTTTGATGAGTCAGATTGAAAGCTCTCCATTAAGTTATGATGCATGCTCCTAAGGTCGGTCGATTCGGCCGTGTGTGCCAGTCGACCTACATGGTTTTGTTTGGCTCAGCGGAATCCAGAGCTGGAACCGGTCGTGGCGCACCCTTGTGTGGTCGCGTTGCTCCGCGGATGGCTTTGGTGGTCTCCATGGTTGTATGCCTTGACCTCTTTTGCGTCAAGGCAGTCCGAGGGTCAGTCAGCCTTACGTCCTGTAAGACCGACATGGCTGTTTGTGCGTTGAGGGCAGTAACTCAGTTGTGCTGCACCACAACAGCCCCCTTGTCCGGGAAGGACCGTTGGCCCGAACCAAAGCCCCCGCCCAGTCAGCCCGGGTAGATGGGGAGCGCCGGGGTCAATGTACCGAATGATGCTGGGTTGATGAGTACATGAAAGCTCTCCTCCGGTTGTCAAGTCCTCTTCGCATCTGACAACGGCACGCGTGCGGGCTACGTCAGTGAGCAAAGCCGGAGACGCGCCGCCCAACGCCTGTGTTTGTAAACAGCGAAATGGTCTATATTCAAGCCGCCGAAGCACCTCCTGTCCAACGCTGATTCCCCATAGTACAGTTTTAGCTGCAGCATTACTCACGGTCCGCTCCGCTCCCATTTCACGCACTCGGGCCGCACCGCCTGTACACCTACGTCGATTTCGCATTATTATATAAGGGCGCGTCTCCTGGAGACACGAGCGACACTTAGCCAGCTTGGCTTCAATAAAGCATATAGAACCCAACACTCTTAGAAAAAGCTTACACACACTGATTTCGGCGGCAACCGCGGCCTGGAACCTTCGGCCCAGGCGGCACAGAAACGCGGCAGAGCGCTATACCGTGCACCGGCCACAGCATCTAAACCTTCGGGTGCCATAAAGGTCTCGCGCAATAGCACACGCCTCTCAAACAGGTATCGTAGGCGTCGAGGAGGTTATTTTACAAGTGAAACTGTTTATGCCAGCCCTGTTACGTCGTTGTCGGACATCGATAAAGTGGCTCCACGTAACTTAGCGGGAGAGGAAAAAAAATGAAGCTCAACAGGGGGAAATGTGTTGGAGTGATTCCTTTCCCCCTATGAGAATGCTATCTTACAGGCGAATGTTATACGCTTGTCACATGGTGTATTTTCGGCGATCGAGCCAGATCAGCATCGAATTTATCAACGACTGGTTCCACTTTGTCGCGAAAGAAACAAATGTTATGCTGGCGGTTTGCGACCAACGAACAGTGCCTAGCGATTGAAACGCGATATACAAGGAGTGCATGGCTGCCGGAAATTCTCGCACTGGCAAGAAGTGCCGGCAGCCACGTCAATCGCCAATCCAACCAATCGTCAAAACGATTGCAGCGCCCGCATCTCCAGTGGTGGACCTTGCGCCCAATATACGGAGCTTTGGATTAGTGGTTCCCCAGATTCCAACCTACACTCTAAAAACAGTTTGCACCCTTTGGGGTGCATATTTGTCCCACAACAATAATCGTCATCTGCCTTGCTTGCGTTTCCTTTCTTGAAAACTCGGCGCTCGCTACTTTCCTATCGAGAATGCTGCGTCCCACACTCTAAGAAGAGATTACACCCTTTGGCGTGCCCCTTCTGCCACACAACAATAATCGTCATCTGCCTTGATGCGTTTCCTTTCGTTATCGCTGCGAGCCCGGAACTTTCCGGTAACGAACGGCACGCGCGTTATCAGAAGGGGCACTCCAAAGGGTGTAAACTGTTCTATGCTGATAACGCGCGTGCCGTTCGTTACCGGAAAGTTCCGGGCTCGCAGCGATAACGAAAGGAAACGCATCAAGGCAGATGACGATTATTGTTGTGTGGCAGAAGGGGCACGCCAAAGGGTGTAATCTCTTCTTAGAGTGCACTGATAACGCGCATGCCGTTCGTGACTGGGAAGTACCGGGCTCGCAGCGTTAAGGAAAGGAAACGCGGGCAAGACAGATGACGATTATCGTTGTGGGACAAATATACACCCCAAAGGGTGCAACTGTTTTTAGAGTGTAACTACAACTACACTCTCATACAGAGGTACACCGTTTGGGGTGTATATCTGCCACACAACGATAATCGTCATCTGCCTTGCTTGCGTTTCCTTTCTTGAAAACGCCGCGACCGCTACTTTCCTGTCGGGAATGCTATGTCATGCTGATAACGCGCATGCCGTTCGTTACTGGGAAGTATATACGGGTTCGCCGCGTTAAAGAAAGGAAATGCGGACATGACAGATAACGATTATCGTTGTGTGGCAAAGGGGCGTAATTTTGCTTAAGTCTGTATGGGAAGACCACGAGAAGTGCGCACTCCTGATGAAGAAGCTGCCTACCGCGACCTCAGCGAGAGTTGGCTCGTGAATGGGCTCGTCGTCGTAGGGCATTCTCACCGCGCGAGGCACGCATGCGTGCCTCGCGCGGTGTGCGATTGGTGCGCTATCGATTTTGCAAACGCGAAAATGAGGTGAAACAATGGTGAAACGAAAGATTTACAATATAGACTTCTTGTGAAGCTTGACTTGCATGGTGTAACACTCGGTGTAAATAACACAGCTTCGCAGTTCGACCATCTTCACGAACTGAAGGGGGCGTAATTTCTTGTTTTTTAATCCGGCACGAAGATGATATCCTAAAGGTGAAGCCGGCCGCCGCCATCTTACCAGAGGAATCAATGAACGTTAGCATGAGGCAGAGAAAAGGGAGCGTTTGCTTCTCGCTTGCATCGGCTCTCACGAGGCCAATTTTGCCATAGAGATGGTTCTCGATGCGTCTGTTTGTGCCACTGAGCTTTTGAGATGAAACTTGAACGTCTTTGGTAACTTCTACGGGAAATCGTGGTATCACTATACTCAGCCAAAGGCGAAATTATTTAGCCTGAAGCGACAAGCTTTTGTGTTTCAGTTAGTTCAGAATTTATATTCCCGCGGAGAGAGAGAGAGCAGTTGAATTGCGACCGTTCTCCATCATGGTTCCACAGGATTTCAAGGGCGACGTAGAATCCAGCGCTGGCTTCACCTCTGCTGGTATACGTACTGCCACTCCAGAGTCTATTTTAAAACCTCCTTGCTATATAGGCGTTCGGCAACGACCACGACCTGCAGCTCGGTTACGCGAGAGCATATAGCGCACTCAGCGGAGAAAGTCCTGAGCGCGAAAACGGGAGAAACAGCCAAAGAAGTCAATTCGGTTTATTAAAGCAATAACGCGGGGCTTGACTGCGTATATTTCTTGCGGTGAAGATGTTCAGGCAGCATTTGTTGCTTCGTTGGGCATATATTTGGTATAGAGAACACAGCCGACCGGTGGCTGGTTCATCTATATGTAGCGGTATGTATGGCACCAATATACGTAGACGACGCTCTATATATGTGTGCAGTCCCGTGTTGAGCCATGTCGGGCGGTGATGGTAGTTCCCGTGGAGCGGAATTTTGCGGGAGCTACCTCGAGAAAAAAACCGTTTCTGCTGTATTAAAATAAAGACGCTACGCTAGTCGATACCACAAACAGCGAAAATTGACAGGCAGGGTTATCTGTGCACGATCATCCCTTCTCTGTCTCCGTCAAAGAAAGAGTTGTCACTTTTGGGGGGTGATTAGTGGGCGCTCGGCATGCATGTCACTCACTGGGCGTCTTCGATGCGTGTGTGTATGATACACTTGCGTCCCGAGAACCACGGGAAGTTGAGCACGTTAGTAGGAATTCGTGGGCGCTATAATAACGCAAAGCTGTTCCAATCTGTTTCTATTTCATTTCCATCAATAGCCCTCAGCGATTGGTCAAACATTTTCGGACCACGCCTACTTCGCCTGCTTGTCACACGACCCCAGAATATCGCGAAGAGCTACCACGTAAAGGTGACGTGTACGTACTAGAGATGTATTATTCAATTCAATTCAATTCAGTTTTTATTTTCTCTTAGACAGAGAAGGAGACAGGACTAAAAGCTCGCAAGCTTGACAGGTACTGTCCCCTTTATCAACTTGGCAGTACAGCACACCAATTTACAATACAACAATTGAAAACAAAACTGAATCTTTTCTTGAAATAACCGGGATCTGCATCCGTTCCGAAAGGAATAGAAGGCGGCTGCCCGCCAATTGCTATAGCGCTTGCTACTCGAAGCTGCCGGCGAAAATAGATTTCTGGCGGAGTGACATCTTCTGCCAACTCTTCTTCACTGAGAATCCGTTTTTTGCACCCCCCTCGCATCTCGTCAGCCGAGCAGATGAGAATAACTTGCATCATGGTAGGCACTTCTATTCGCTTTGAAACCAAACAAAAGCCACCTCCTACAAACGAGGAGAACGTTTTATTGGGTTCAAACAACGTTACGGGTGACCACCCGTGCTTGCGTTAGCGGTTACGCAAATTTGACGTCAGGACAATGGAAAACAGTCAAAATGAAATAGCTTTATGCCTTATAGCGCCCCATGTTACTGACAGGCAGGAGTGCTAACACGGACACAAGCATAAATGAACACAGGGCTGTTATTCTGGATGGGCATCGTCAAATTCCGCGGTGTTGCAAAACTCTGTAATGGCGGAATTTTGAACCAATCAGAAGCGCCGTAGGTACCCTCTGAGCCAATCAGAGCTGACAATACGGAGGAAATCGACAATGTCGAGAACAGCACCTACCTCAGGCCAACACAAACACCGACTGTAAGCTGAAGGACTGTCCCCAGTATACAGAAGAAAAAAGGATGACACAACTTGGTCAACATTCAGTTCAAGTCGGCTAAGCGCCTATATATCTCGCTTCTTACGCAGATAACTTCTGTGCATTTCGGGTATTAGATATTTCAGGATGGTGCTAAAGTCGTCTAACAATGCTCGCACTGAGCATCGTCGACGTTATCGTGACGTCATGACACGTGTAGAGCAAGATTTGGTGACGGAATACCATCGCGTTCAAGTGAGATACGTACGTCATTCTGCATGACATAATAGCTGTGCATAGGCTTGCACAGGCGGCTACCTCTTGCGCGAAAAGCACTGGTTGGTAGGAGTCACCAAGAACAAATGAATGCATTGTAAAATTCAAAAAAGAAATTCAGATTTGCTGTTGTAGTACATCCAAATTATTTGAAACTGAATTGTTACCTTTTCCACGGCATTATTTGGACTAAACATCTCTGAGCACTTTTTTTTTTCAGATAGGTTTTCTTGTTTCAGTGTTTGTCCCCCCTTACCTAGTCGCGCGTCAATTATGTCGTACCAGAACTCCAACCGTCCTGTGCTACATAATGTCCCTGGCAACAGGTATTCGCGCTCATTTTCTTCCAAGCTTCGCGATCTATTTAAATCGACCCTGGCAAAGCTTCTTTTTTTTTTTCCTCTTCCCTCTTCCCCCGACTTTTGGTAATGCTAGCTAATATGTTTCTTAAACGCTAAGGAACTGAATGTGGTCCTCCTAATAACCTCGCTGCCAGAAACGAGAACCTGAGACCTGCAGAGTATCTTGGCTGAGTGCTTCTGTCACAATTGTCGATAACCTTACAGCCCGTGCCTGTTATTAGGAAGCACATATATCAGCAAAGTAGGCGACAGTTTCTTGCCATAGATATGTCTATGATATGAATTCCTTAATGCATATTAAAAAAAAACATATGCGTGTTATCCGCATGATCAACACTAAAGCTCTTTCGTCCTCTTGAATGTTATGTGCGCTCTTGTTAAGTTAGAAAACACTCTTGATGAGTACAAAATTATTAACACTACGTTTCCGAAGGAACAGTTAAGTAAAAGTTAAAGAAAATGAAGATGACAACACTGGCACAAAAAAAGAAAAAAAGAAGGTACTTTCAGAACGGCAAAGATTAAACGTTATGTTGTTGTTATAGCCATAACAACAAAAACAACACAACTTTTGCTCATTTCCGTTTCGAAAGTTCGATGCGTGCGTGTCGATGCGTTCATTTCATATTGCGTTCGTCTTGCTGGGTCATCATCATCATCAGCCTGGTTAAGCCCACTGCAGGGCAAAGGCCTCTCCCATACTTCTCCAACAACCCCAGTCATGTAGTAATTGTGGCCATGCCGTCCCTGCAAACTTCTTAATCTCATCCGCCCACCTAACTTTCTGCCGCCCCCTGCTACGCTTCCCTTCCCTTGGAATCCAGTCCGTAACCTTTAACAACCATCAGTTATCTTCCCTCCTCATTACATGTCCTGCCCATGCCCATTTCTTTTTCTTGATTTCAACTAAGATGTCATTAACTCGCGTTTGTTCCCTCACCTAATCTGCTCTTTTCTTATCCCTTAACGTTACACATATCATTCTTCTTTCCATAGCTCGTTGCGTCGTCCCAAATTTAAGTAGAACCCTTTTCATAAGCCTCCATGTTTCTGCCCCGTACGTGAGTACTGGTAAAAACACAGCTATCATACACTTTTCTCTTGAGGGATAATGGCAACCTGCTGTTCATGATCTTAGAATGCCTGTCAGACGCACCCCAGCCCATTCTTATTCTTCTGATTATTTCACTCTCATGATCCGGATCAGCAGTCACTACCTGTCCTAAGTAGATGTATTCCCTTACCACTTCCAGTGCCTCGCTACCTATCGTAAACTGCTGTTCCCTTCCGAGACTGTTAAACATTACTTTAGTTTTCTGCAGATTAATTTTTAGTCCCACCCTTCTGCTCTGGCTCTCCAGGTCAGTGAGCATGCATTGCAGTTGGTCCCCTGAGTTACTAAGCAAGGCAATATCATCAGGGAAGCGCAAGTTACTAAGGTATTCTCCATTTACTCTTATCCCCAATTCTTCCCAATCCAGGTCTCTGAATACCTCCTGTAAACATGCTGTGAATAGCATTGGAGAGATCGTATCTCCCTGCCTGACGCCTTTCTTTATAGGGATTTTAATTGCTTTCTTTATGGAGGACTACGGTGGCTGTGGAGCCGCTATAAATATCTTTCAGTATTTTTACATATATGGCTCGTCTACCCCCTGATTCCGTAATGCCGCCATGACTGCTGAGGTTTCGACTGAATCAAACGCTTTTTCGTAATCAATGAAAGCTATATATAAAGGTTGGTTATATTCCGCACACATTTCTCTATCACCTGATTGATAGTGGGAATATGGTCTATTGTCGAGTAGCCTTTACGGAATCCTGCCTGGTTCTTTGGTTGACAGAAGTCTAAGGTGTCCCTGATTCTATTTGCGATTACTTTAGTAAATACCTTGTAGGCAACGGACAGTAAGCTGATCGGTCTATAATTTTTCAAGTCTTTGGCGTCCCCTTTCTTATGGATTAGGATTATATTAGCGTTCTTTCAAGATTCCGGTATGCTCGAAGTCATGAGGCATTGCGTATACAAGGTGGCCAGTTTTTCTAGAACAATCTGCCCACCATCCTTCAACAAATCTGCTGTTACCTTATCCTCCCCAGCTGCCTTCCCCCTTTGCATAGCTCCCAAGGCTTTCTTTACTTCTTCCGGCGTTACTTCTGGGATTTCGAATTCCTCTAGACTATTCTCTCTTCCATTATCGTCGTGGGTGCCACTGGTACTGTATAAATCTCTATAGAACTCCTCAGCCACTTGAACTATCTCATCCATATTAGTAATGATATTGCCGGCTTTGTCTCTTAACGCATACATCTTATTCTTGCCAATTTTTAGTTTCTTCTTCACTGCTTTTAGGCTTCCTCCGTTCCTGAGAGCATGTTCAATTCTAACCATATTATACTTCCTTATGTCAGCTGTCTTACGCTTGTTGATTAACTTCGAAAGTTCTGCCAGTTCTATTCTAGCTGTAGGGTTAGAGGCTTTCATACATTGGCGTTTCTTGATCAGATCTTTCGTCTCCTGCGATAGCTTACTGGTATCCTGTCTAACGGAGTTACCACCGACTTCTATTGCATACTCCTTAATGATGCCCACAAGATTGTCGTTCATTGCTTCAACACTAAGGTCCTCTTCCTGAGTTAAAGCCGAATACCAGTTCTGTAGCTTGATCTGGAATTCCTCTATTTTCCCTCTTACCGTTAACTCATTGATCGGCTTCTTATGTACCAGCTTCTTCCGTTCCCTCCTGAGGTCTAGGCTAATTCGAGTTCTTACAATCCTATGGTCACTGCAGCGCACCTTGCCGAGCACGTCCACATCTTGTATGATGCCAGGGTTAGCGCAGAGTATGAAGTCTATTTCATTTCTAGTCTCGCCGTTCGGGCTCCTCCACGTCCACTTTTGACTATCCCGCTTGCGGAAGAAGGTATTCATTATACACATATTATTCTGTTCCGCCAACTCTACTAATAACTGTCCCCTGCTATTCCTAGTGCCTATGCCATATTCCCCCACTGCCTTGTCTCCAGCCTGCTTCTTGCCTACCTTGGCATTGAAGTCGCCCATCAGTACAGTGTATTTTGTTTTCACTCTACCCATCGCCGATTCCACGTCTTCATAGAAGCTTTCGACTTCCTGGTCATCATGACTGGATGTAGGGGCGTAGACCTGTACAACCTTTATTTTGTACCTCTTTTAAGTTTCAGAACAAGACCTGCCACCCTCTCGTTAATGCTATAGAATTCCTGTATGTTACCAGCTATATTCTTATTAATCAGGAACCCGACTCCTAGTTCTTGTCTCTCCGCTAAGCCCCGGTAGCACAGGACGTGCCAGCTTTCTAGCACTGTATATGCTTCTTTTGGCCTCCTAACTTCACTGAGCCCTATTATATCCCATTTACTGCCCTCTAATTCCTCCAATAGCACTGCTAGACTCGCCTCACTAGATAACGTTCTAGCGTTAAACGTTGCGAGGTTCGTATTCCAATGGCGGCCTGTCCAGAGCCAGGGATTCTTAGCACCCTCTGCTTCGTCGCAGGTCTGACCGCCGCCGTGGTCGGTTACTTCGCAGCTGCTGGGGACTGAGGGCCGGGGTTTGATTGTTGTGTTCATATAGGAGGTTGTGGCCAAGTACTGCGCCAGGGTGGCCAAACCTGCTCTGGTGAGGGAGTGCGTTACCGGTTCTGGTCACCGGGATCAGGCCACACTCCAGGCCTCTTTATGCAATTTTATCAACACGCGGATTTTTTTTAATCCGGTGGAAAATTGCGCGGCACCGGGATTCGAACCACGGACCTCTTGCACGCGAGGCGGGTGTTCTACCTCTACGCACCCACCCACCCACCTTGCTGGGTATAGCTCATGCATTCTGTAATCTATGTCGGTATGATGTATGCTGTGTGCATCGTATATATTCTAATAGTTAATTGAAATAAATATATCCTTTCATTTTCTAATTATTTTATTTATGCACCAACGCCTTTCTACAGTCCAAATATAGGCAAGGCTGCCATATCTGCAATGAACCGTTCAAAAATTAAGTCACTGACTGACTGAATAAACTTTATTGAAACCAGCAAGAGATGGTGGCTGGGCCTAGGCCTCCCACGTGGGGACGTCGAGGTGTTGAGAAGTCAGAGAAATTTCTCATCCTTGGCCGATCCCACGTAGATGAGTGTGAACCATTTTGCAGACAGCAAGAAATGGGGAGCAATATCTGGTGGCTCGTCAGGCTTAAAAATCAGTATAATATTAGACGAAGCACTCCCGAACATGTAGAACTAGGCCTCCTCTCCTCTCCACCCTCATCCAAAAGACCGCGTTCCTGTCGAAAAGGCGTAGGGAATTGTGTACAAGCTTACCTGCACCTAATGTCTCGCGTCCTGTATTGGCCAAACTCAAGACTTCCCGGAAAGAATTCAACAGAAGAATCACCCAGAATGACGGCAACGTGGCCGACGTCATGTCGTGTGACGCGCAAGCATAAAAATGGTTTGAAGGTGTTGCTATTAACCGGTTGGAGATCCTGCTCCTGGCAGCGCACTTATCACTCCCGATACACCTCGTATTAGATAAAAGAGCCATCGCATAGAAAATGTAATTATATTTAATTAATATCCGATAATTAAAAAATAAGGTATTGATGTCCAGTGCTACCAGACATCTTCGACGGTATCGCTTCTGTTCAACGGCCCCTGCGGCCACAAATCCCATGTCCGACTTCTTTTTTGGACTTGGCTCTTCCCCGAGTGACGATGATGTCCGTGCCGACAATCTCGACCTTGTATCGCACGGTGCAGTCCAGTCGCGTGGCACGTTGCTCCTCCCGGGGTTATCCGAGAGGACAGGCTTGCCGTCGCTCCCCGTGCCGCGAGTGTTGTCCTGCTTGTTGGTGGCGCTGAAGCCCTTGAGGACGGTTGAACTGTACGTCGGGGGATGTTCCCGAACGCCGGCGCTCGGGCGAACGCCTCGTTGCCGCTGTTATATGGGGCGTTTCCACCTGAAAGTTCCGACGAAGACTTGTTAAATGTCATGGTCATGCGCGGGGGCTTCTTGGGCTTGGCCCCCAGCGCGTCGGACTGGGGAACGACACCGCCGTGGGCCCGGCGCATAGTCGTGTTTCCTCCTCCGGTGGCCCTGGACTCGCCACCGCTGCCGGAAGCCTGGTTCAACGGCGAAATCATGCCGGGCACCTCATTTCTCTTAGACAGTGCTGGCGACGCGCAGCTGTCGTCAGCTCCAAAGGCTGCCCTACGCAAGCATGGAAGCGGCGCGGTTGCTGCGGAGTTGTTCCTTAGCGCAGCGACACTAGGTGGGTGGCCCGGCACGTGAGTCGCCATGGTCGGCGATGGCAGCTTGTTTGCCATTGCCAAGAAAGGCGGCAACTGCATGTGGCTCGCGGGCGTCTCGCTCTCCTTGCGCGGAATCCTCCGGTTGTTCTGGTCCCTGGGACGGGAGGGTCCTAGGCCACCTCTGGTGACGCCCACAGCGGCGACGACGAGCTGCTTACTGCTTCCGGGTCCGGATCCTGGTCTGTCCTGCGAGAGTGGGCCCGGTGTCCAGGGCGGCGCGGGGGCCCTCCGAGGGAAAACTTGCTGATGATTTCCTCCGCGGCTCTGGGAGCGCGAGGACCTTCGATGACACTCGAACCATCTGGGCCGGCCAAACGGTGGCGGTGGAATGGGTGGCTCGCCGGGAGTAGCCATGTGCCATCTGGCTGCTGCTGCAGCGGCAGCGGCGGCTCCCTTGGTCACGGCAGGTACGTACCGGTTGAACATGCACTCATTCCACTCAAATTGTGATGGCTTATCAGTTTTTGCCTGCGCTCCGGGCTCACCGCATGCTCCCGATGCCTCGAATGGTCCTCCTCCCTGGAAAGGCACGAAGTAGAGTGAACCCAGGGGGCGGTACCGTGGAGGCCACCGCGTACGCCTGCGGGTAGGCTGCGTGGCCCAGGGTAGCTGGATTCGTCCCGGGGCCGCCACCCGGCGTCGTCTGGGAGGACCTCTGTACCTCATCCAGGCTTCGCGCCAGGGGCGGACTGATAGTCAGCACGAAGGGCTGGATAGTGTAGGCGCAGCTAGTTCTCTGGGTCGCGGTCAGTGTCCGAAATGGAACTGAGGCTCCTGGAGCTCAGCCTCGGCCACCCCGTTTCGAACGGCTGGCTCGAGCGTGGGAATGCCACGAGGTGGTGGTGATGATGATGATGATGAAGCCTCAATTAATGGCACAAACCCACTATGGGGGATAGGCCATGAATCGGGTGGTAATATGATTAAAAAAGTAAAATAAAGTAGTTAATAAATAAATAACACAACAAATAAAAATAGTAATATATAATTCAAGACGAGGTCACGTGTGACCAATCCCCGCGAGAGCGTTCTTCGTCTTCCTTCGTCTCCAGCGGCGACGTCGCTTCGGACTCTCGTCTTGAGAAGCTCACGGAAGCAGTTCCCAAACTACTAAGTCGCACAGTTTTTAGAGAGTTATTCCAACCCTACACTATCTGCTTTGGTATATTACTCTTTATTTGCTTTGCAACGCAGTGTTCAAGTGTCAGTGTGGCGCACTGTACGCGGGTAGGTATGCAATCGAGACTCCGCAAGAATTGGGTGCGCAAATCGCCACTAAGAGTATACACCTCTGCCCATACCCTTATCGCCATGCAAGAACCGAGTTGTCTAAGTCCTTTTCGACAGTGCTATAGTGTCGTTACGCTTTGCCGCATCTGAAAATGATCAAGGCGTGAGATTACACAAAATAATGTTATTTACTGAATTGTGAATTGCCTTACGTTATCATGGGAAAACACGGGGAAGGCGGGAGATAGAAATTCAAGACGATGAGCAAAACGAGAACAAGGTGAAAGCAGGAGCCAACGTTTCGACAAGTGGACTTTTCTTCAAGGCGACATATGCTTTCCTCGCCACAGTATATATAGGTGGGGTTCTTCTAAAGGGGAGAGGGCGTATGGTGGGTGAACGCGGCAACAAGCGAAGGAGTGTTAGCGGGGAGGGTGTAGAATTGAGAATAAAGGAATGCTGTGCACAAGGCCAGTGACACGGCCGTCTGTCAATCACGTCTCAACGGCTGTATGTCCGCCGGCGTGTCAAAGGCGTACACATCATCATCATCACCACCACCACCACCATCATCATCATCATCAGCCTGGTTACGCCCACTGCACGGCAAAGGCCACTCCCATACTTCTCGAACTACCCCGGTCATGTACTAATTGTGGCCATGTTGTCCCTGAAAACTTCTTAATCTCATCCGCGCACCTATAACTTTCTGCCGCCCCCTGCTACGCTTCCCTTCCTTTGGAATCCAGTCCGTAACCCTTATGACCATCGGCTATCTTCCCTCCTCATTACGTGTCCTGCCCATATGCCCATTTCTTTTTCTTGATTTCAACTAAGATGTCATTAACTCGCGTTTGTTCCCTCACCTAATCTGCTCTTTTCTTATCCCTTAACGTTACACCTATCATTCTTCTTTACCATAGCTCGTTGCGTCGTCCCAAATTTAAGTAGAACCATTTTCGTGAGCCTCCAGGTTTCTGCCCCGTGCGTGAGTACTGGTAAAACACAGCTCTTAAAGACTTTTCTCTTGAGGGATAATGGCAACCTGCTGTTCATGATCTTAGAATGCCTGCCAAACGCACCCCAGCCCATTCTTATTCTTCTGATTATTTCAGTCATGATCCGGATCCGCGGTCACTACCTAAGTAGTGACCGCGGATACTAAGTAGATGTATTCCCTTACCACTTCCAGTGCCTCGCTATCTATCGTAAACTGCTGTTCTCTTCCGACACTGTAGAACATTACTTTAGTTTTCTGCAGATTAATTTTTAGACCCACCCTTCTGCTTTGCCTCTCCAGGTCAGTGAGCATGCGTTGCAATTGGTCCCCTGAGTTACTAAGCAAGGCAATATCATCAGCGAATCGCAAGTTACTAAGGTATTCTCCATTAACTCTTATCCCCAGTTCTTCCCAATCCAGGTCTCTGAATACCTCCTGTAAACACGCTGTGAATAGCATTGGAGAGATCATATCTCCCTGCCTGACGCCACACAGCAGGGAGATACAGCAAGGCGTACGGCAAGGCGTACACAGCAGCCCTCTATTACTTGTTTCGCTGGTGGTCGTGTGCTATCGCGTCTCTGAAAGAGATAATAGAAGGAGCGGCAGAAACGGGTGCTCGTGAAAAAAAAACAAAGAAAAAATATAAGGAAATACTGAAATGGAATAAATAAATAAAAGGAACAAAGGAAAGGAAGAAGAAAAAACTCTAAGCAACAAAACTAAGTGTTGTTGTCTATAGCTTGAAATCTGCCATTGCGAATTGATTCTAAAGCTCCATTTGAAACCTTTATGCCTATTTTATGCCTATTGGCTGCAATGTCTTGAACTTAAGGATAAGATATGATTCTCTCTATGTTGTTTTTCGTTCAGAACGGAAATTGGACTGTAAGATCTAGAGTTTAAGTTGATCAAGGTTATGACCTGGTTGGTTGAAATGCTCGGCGACGGCTTTGGGAAGCTTTTTAGCTGTCAAAGCAGAAAGCTGGGCTAGTTGGTGTGTCATGATTATTCAAAAGAATAGCGCAAAGTAGCAGGGACAATGACAGAGAATTCGTCCTGTCGTATTCTCTGTCATTGTCCCTGCTACTTTGCGCTATTCTTTTTTTAGCTGTGTCCGCGTGATGTCCGTTTAATCTGACGTTCATTGATTGTCCCGTTTCACCGATATATTGTTTCCTACAGAAGCAACATTCAAGCATATAAATCACATCGGAACTTGTACAAATGAAGCTAGATTTGACTTCGTGTGTGTAACTATTTGCGGTGCTCTTATATTTAATGTCGCTTTGAAGGTGCCTGCAGGTTTTGCACCTGGGGCGACAACATGCTTTTATTACGGGAAAAAATATTCTTGTGATATGGTTATCATAAGCTTTAATTACGACATGCATATATACATAATAATAACGTACCTTTCGTCGGCGCTCAGAAAAAAAAATGCGCGTAAAACAACAAAAGTTCAAGTGTTTCTCAATATTCAAGCTTCTTCAAAAAAAGTCGCAGTTGCGCCCGGAAGGCGAAGCATCGGTTGCGATAACAAATTAGTAGACAGTTATAGGAAGTAAGGATCAGCATCAGAATCAGTTTCATTCAAGACAAAAATTAATTAAATTATGGGGTTTTACGAGCCAAAACCACTTTCTGATTATGAGGCATGCCGTAGTGGAGGACTCCGGAAATTTCGACCACCTGGGGTTCTTTAACGTGCACCTAAATCTAAGTGCACGGGTGTTTTCACATTTCGCCCCCATCGAAATGCGGCCGCCGTGGCCGGGATGCGATCCAGCGACCTCGTGCTCAGCAGTCCAACACCATAGCCACTGAACAACCACGGCGGGTTTCAAGACAAAAATGGGGATAATTACATGATAAGTATATACAGAAGGAGGTCCCGTAGTTAGAAACTGAATGGGGACCTCCTGTGCATGATGACTAGAATTAATAAAACAACGAAGGCAACATGTAAAAATGAATGTATTAAGCAATGACTAGGCTTTGTATTAGTCAACAAAAGCTCAAACTACAAAAATAGCTTAACAAGAAAGAAAAAGAAAAAAATTGCGAGAGACATATAGAGAAACAAAGTGAAAGTTAAAAATACAACATATAGTACACTCACATGGGAAAGTCGGAGGAAGCTAAAAGAAAATACTTACGTTCTGTACGAAACCTGTGAGCTTTGAACAATTTTAAAGAGAATGGTAATGTGTTCCACAGAGATAAAGCTGAAAAGTGTAATGACTGCTTACCATAGTTGGTGCGAACGATGGGTAAAATGAAGTTCATATTTCCTGCAAATCTAGTATTATTTACATCAGTAAGGGATGCCTTTGGTATGATGGTTACTGGAATATCATTGTTTAATGCCCTAAAAGTAAATATGGCCAGGTTATATTTAACAAAATCAGTCACATTCAAAATATTATGTGCATGTAACGGCTGAATTGCGCTAATGCTACGAGGTGAAAATGTTATTAGTCGAATAGCTCGATTCTGAATGACTTGCAACGAAATGAAGTGACTGTTATAAGTGTATCCCCATGATTCAATGTTATAGTTAATATGAGCATGAACAAAAGCATAATAAAGCGACGCGAGAGTTGAAAATGAGAAACTGCAGTGATTAGGTGATTGTTGATGGAAATAGATTGAAGGAGCTCAGGCGATCGCTGAAGTGAGGCAAAGGCGACAAACTTGGTCTTATTATGGTTAGTCTGCAGCTTGTTAAGTTGACACCATGTGGAAAGTTTCACGAGATCTCCGTTTAGCTTGCGTGTTAGCGTTGATATACAATTGTTAGAACTAAATATAGTAGTATCATCAGCGTAAAGAATACAGTTCGATGAAGAGAGGCAACTAGGCAGATCATTAATTTAAATTAGGAAAAGTAGAGGACCTAATATGGGCCCCTGTGGTATACCAATGTTAGTAGTAGCTGCTTTAGACTAGTACCCAGAAATGTTAACGACTTGTTTTCTATCTTGTAAGGAACTGCAGATCAGAAGTAGAGGGGGACCAGTTATTCCGATGGCTTCAAGTTTAGCACAAAGAATTGTGTGATTAATTGTGCCGAAGGCCTTGGACAGATCAACGAATATCGAGGCTACAAATTTACGTTCATCAATAACTTTTTTGAGATAATCAGTAAGAGAAATAAGTACTAGATTAGTTGAAAAGCCAGAACGAAAGCCAAACTGATAAGAGGAAAGAATATTAAATTTATCTAAATATTTTGTTAGACGCTTTTCGATAAGTTTTTCAATAACTTTATGAAAAGAATGGAAGAACGCAAATGGGTCTCTAATTCTGTGTAAGCGTGCGATCACCTTTTTTGAAAACGGGAATGACTCGACCGCGTTTAAGTTCACGAGGAACACCACCTGTTTTAAAAATGAGGTTAATGATAGCTGAGAGGACGTTAACGATATGTTCCGCGATCATTTTAATGTGATAGGCGTTAATATTATCTGGGCCAGCACTAGTGGCTTTAAGGGTTTTAATTACTAATATACTTCATCAGGTGTTGTTGGAAAAAGGGAAAATTAATGAGGCAAGCATTTAAAGGGCATGTTACAGCATGAAGCGGAATCAGAAGTGTTATTGAATAAAGCATCACAAAAGGCATTTGCAATATCAAGCGGATTAATGTATACCATGTCATTGTGAAAGATTCTCGAAATTACGTTCTGAGAGTTACGGTTTAAAAAGGTGTTAACAATTTCCCACTTTTTCTAGTGTTATTACCACGTTCTATAATTTCTTGTTCGTTATAATTTCTCTTCGCACTTCTCAGCTGTGCAAAAAATGAGTTAGAAATTTTTTATAA
Source organism: Dermacentor andersoni (assembly GCF_023375885.2). NCBI lineage: Eukaryota > Metazoa > Arthropoda > Arachnida > Ixodida > Ixodidae > Dermacentor > Dermacentor andersoni. Next base: position 50,805,490 of record NC_092814.1, on the reverse strand, counting down.
CGGGCAAGTACTTTATTTTTATACAAATTTTCGCGTGACCGCATTGCTTTCAAAAGGCTATCTGTAAGCCATGGATTTTGTGGCAATGATACCTTTTTTCTGCATTTTATTTTATGAGAGTGGCAGTTGAAATGCGATGAAAGTGTCGTTAAAAATTGCGAAAAAGCTTTTTGAGGTATATTAAATGATACAACTTCCGACCAGTCAGTTTTAGCCACGCTAGCAAGGAACATCTCTATGTCAAGTATAACTCTGTAAAATGACGTGTTAGATAAGGCTGAGTGATTGCGTAGGCGTAGAATGATAGGATAGTGATCGGTAATATCGGTGGTAACAATACCAGCATCAGGTGGATCTGTTAATTTCGATAATGCATGATCAATTAAGGTGCCATCGGCAATGTTAGGACAACGAGTAGGGAGAGAAATTAAACATTCATTTCCAAAACTATGGAAGATGCTTGAATAACTAGAAGAATTAGATGAATTGGTATCTATGAGGTTAATGTTGATATCGCCCATGATTATTGCGTTACAATTAGAGCATGATATTTTTTTCCATGGTTTGATCAAGCGCACTACAGAAGTCGGTAACTAAAGAAGAAGGTGAGCGATAAATGCAGCCAAACACTAAGTTCTTGTTGTCTATACTGAAGACGGGGGAATCAAATTCAACAAACACACAGATTCACAGTTAGTAACATTCAACTCCAAATCAGGCCGTCGTTTATATGGAATGTTATATGAGACAAATATAGCTCAACCGCCGTGATTACTCGTCTCTCTGTGAGAATACTCAGAATTAAGTGTATGAGTTAAAGCAGAATAGGTCCTTGTCATCATTACTAAGCCAGGTTTCAGACACAAATATTATTGAAAGGGCGTTGTTAAGTGTAGAAAACCGGCGCTGAAAATCATCAGAATGCTTGCCGAGACTTCTAGCATTGAAGTGAATATTTGAATGGTAGTCGCGCGACATGAATTTATTCAGCGCAGATGTTGAGAGGTAAGAATCCACGGTGGATGGCAATGACATTTAAGAGGCAGAATCGAGGCGGTTAGTTGAAAACAGAAAGGTCAGACTCATCAGCAATGCAACAAACACGGCTCTCGTTAGTCTTTCTGGCCTTAATCTGACAATTATCTGTCCACAAGTGCTTCCAGTTGTTGGCTTTTTTTAGCACTATATATAGTGCTTTGGAAAAGAGTGCCTTATTTTGTGGTGTCAAGTGGTCATTAACAAATACGGGAAAGTTGTTGTCATATTTGCCGGTGTAATTCAGGCAGAGTCTTTCGTGCCTTGCTGCCTTTCGTGCCTTGCTGATAAAATCGTTCTTTTTCGTTCGAGAGCAGAACCTAGCAATTAAATTTTTCCTACCCTTATCTTTAGTAGAGACTCGATGAACAACATCGACATCAGAGGAAGTCACGGGGCATCCAATTTTCCTGCCCATTGTCTCCAAAACTGCAACACAGTTCTCGCCCTGAGTACAGGGGATACCCCTGATTTCTATGTTGATCATGCGAGAGTACTGCTCGAGCTCGGAGACCCTTCGGGAAAGTGAACAGTTTTCCGTTTTCAGGGCTTTGTTTTATTCTGCCCCAAGCGAGGCCTTTTCACTGTGCAGCTTGTCGACCAGATCATTCAGAAATCTTAGACTGGACTCAAGGCTGTCCACGTGCTTCTTGATCTCCAGCACATCAACCCCAGATGTCTTCATGTTAACGATAATCTTGTCAACAATGCGATCAGTCAATCGATCCGATTCATAAAGAAGTCTTGACTCCAGCTCATCAATTCTCTTAGCGAGCTCAGCACAGGTGGGCATATCTAATAGCGCTCAACTAAAAAACACTAAAAACTTAATGCAAGGACACAAGTAGCATAGCAGTTCTTGGCAGCAGCGACAGTAACAGGATAGCAAAGAAAACGACAGATCCTGTCGTAACCAGCCTGTACAAGCAGAAAGGAATGCGTGAGCTGGTGCGCGAGCACTGCCGCTGCTGCCAAGACTGGTCGACAGCAGATGAAGATGACCTTTAAGTAGCGATGCTGGGACGAGCGAGCACCACCTGGTGGTCTTCTGTGAGGATCTTGATTGACAAGATAGCTTCCTTGATACCACGTGCAGTTGAGGCAGCCAAATCCGGATGGTCTTCTGAGAAGGTCTTGCTTAACGAGAGAGCCTGTACAAGCAGAAGGGATTGCGTGAGCTGGTGCGCGAGCACTGCCGCTGCTGCCAAGACTGGTCGACAGCAGATGAAGATGGCCTTTAAGTAGCTATGCTGGGACGAGCGAGCACCACCTGGTGGTCTTCTGTGAGGATCTTGATTGACAAGATAGCTTCCTTGATACCACGTGCAGTTGAGGCAGCCAAATCCGGATGGTCTTCTGAGAAGGTCTTGCTTAACAAGAGAGCCTGTACAAGCAGAAGGGGTTGCGTGAGCTGGTGCGCGAGCACTGCCGCTGCTGCCAAGACTGGTCGACAGCAGATGAAGATGGCCTTTAAGTAGCGATGCTGGGACGAGCGAGCACCACCTGGTGGTCTTCTGTGAGGATCTTGATTGACAAGATAGCTTCCTTGATACCACGTGCAGTTGAGGCAGCCAAATCCGGATGGTCTTCTGAGAAGGTCTTGCTTAACGAGAGAGCCTGTACAAGCAGAAGGGATTGCGTGAGCTGGTGCGCGAGCACTGCCGCTGCTGCCAAGACTGGTCGACAGCAGATGAAGATGGCCTTTAAGTAGCGATGCTGGGACGAGCGAGCACCACCTGGTGGTCTTCTGTGAGGATCTTGATTGACAAGATAGCTTCCTTGATACCACGTGCAGTTGAGGCAGCCAAATCCGGATGGTATTCTGAGAAGGTCTTGCTTAACGAGAGAGCCTGTACAAGCAGAAGGGATTGCGTGAGCTGGTGCGCGAGCACTGCCGCTGCTGCCAAGACTGGTCGACAGCAGATGAAGATGGCCTTTAAGTAGCGATGCTGGGACGAGCGAGCACCACCTGGTGGTCTTCTGTGAAGATCTTGATTGACAAGATAGCTTCCTTGATGCCACGTGCAGTTGATGCAGCCAAATCCGGATGGTCTTCTGAGAAGATCTTGCTTAACAAGAGAGCCTGTACAAGCAGAAGGGGTTGCGTGAGCTGGTGCGCGAGCACTGCCGCTGCTGCCAAGACTGGGCAAGGTAGTAGATTTATCGGCCGTATAAGCTTGTAAACATTCGCTTACTAACTAAATTAATAAGCATGGTATCACGCACGCACAGGCAAACATGAACTCATCTGTCAAAACGCTGACGTGAGGAAGCGCGGCAGCAGCAGCGAGCGAAGTGACCTTCGTGCTTCGACGAGAACACGGCACACACGAAGATATATAATGAGCCGTCGGCGCCCCCCCCCCCCCCCCCACCTAGACGCCCAGACTCTATCCCCATCGCAGGTCGCCTTCAACATAGGGCCCGTGCGGCCGCGCCGTAGGCAGTTGCCGCCGAGTAGGACGCCCCTCCCCTCGGAAGATGGTGCTCTTCCACCCCGCTTTCCTCCCTTGCGCGCTCGAGATTAAGCAACCATCGTCGGCTCACCCTCGTACGCTTTCACTCGCGCATACGGCTCGCGGCGACGATGTTATCGCCCTTGGACTTTGCACGGAACATCACGATGACACCGACGGCAGAAATGCGTCTGGAGTTCTATATAGTGCTATCGCATTAAAATGGCTTTACCGATACTGTGCATCGTTTTCTCCTTTTATTTATGTAGATATTGGAGGCGCATCTGTACAGTCGCCGCCATGCTGTCACGATATCGACAGCGCACGTGCGGCCCACACGTGGAGGGTTAGAGGGTGGGTCTCTAGAGACGCGAGAGACGCGCAGTGCATTTGGCTGCAAAAACGATGGAGCTAAGTGGACGCACCTTGCCTGGGCAGCGTTCTCACTGAGAGTCTTCGTGCGTACCACACCGCGGTGCACACAGTGGTTTGAGCGGAGCGGACACTTCAGCTGTGCGAACTACAATTACAACTACTCGTTACGAACGCCGACGGTTTTCTTTCGGTCTGATCTCGTGCACCATCGAGGTACTGCAATCGAGGTGCGACGCCCGCAACGCCGGTGGCGGCGCTCCTATCACACCAGTGTTCTACGACGCCTAATAGTATAACGCCTAATAGTTTAACGCCTAATAGCCGATAGCTAGGCGCAGCAGCAGCTGCCTCGCGTGCTGTGTCGCGCCAACCTGTCGCCTCCGAGTGTTAATTCTTAGAACACCGTCTGAAGAGCTTAAGCACAATTAACGCGAAACATTGCTTTCGCTCTCAATGTTTCGCACTACGTGCAAAACTGCGTTTTTTTTTTACGCACGCAATAGCTTACGTAACAACTTAAAAGCTGTTCAGTTGATATTTAAATGTAAAAAGGGGCCAACAATAAATTTCTAAGCTCTATAAGCTCATTTTTAAATGAATACATATGTCTCTGTACTTTAGTATTAGCCCAGAATAGCAAAGCCGAGCCAACCGCATATTTTCCAAATTATTATTACGCTTAACTTCTCAGAGAACGAACCATTCGGAAACTGCTCAGGACCAGTCATGTTGTGCCGAAAACTGAGTTAACTGGCCCGACAATGACGACGTAGGTGGCAAATGGGGAGGGTGAGTGGATCGGATGAGGAGTATGGGGAAGGGGTTCATTGAATTGCAGCTGTGTCTTAATTTGTTCGATATTTGATTTTTTTTTATTGTTGAGTTCATGGTTTGGTATACAGTGGTTCTTATTAATCATATAACTGTTGTGCAGCGAACGGTTAATTCTTTTGCGGCGTGTTCTGAACTGATGCGGTGTGCAATTCATGGTGCTGTGATAACCAGCGGCCCATGTCCATTTGCTCATACCCAGTGGCCCCTGGGGACACATGACCCGTCCTGTTTTGTTTTGTTTTGTTTTGTTTCGTTTTTAGTTTCGATCTTAAATTTCATATTATCAGGGGCATATTATGGTACCATGGCGGGCAAGTCGCTGCTCAATTTTGTCAGTACAGAAATGCCGGCATGTCGCGGCCTTGAGGGACGCCAGGGCCGCCTCCCTCTCTCCCCTTTGTATCCACCCAGTGCCTGTTCTCCACGTGCTTAACTTCTTTTGTAGTTTGTTATTTTAGACCGTACCCGATCCTTGGTCAATCCTCCATAGTGGGTGTGCGCTATTGCCATTTCCACACGAGTATCTGCATCTACATCTGTTTCTTGACGAAAGCAAATGCAAAAATAATCCCCGTAAGCATTGTGACTTATACCCTGAACGTGGCGCCTCTGTACTTCTATAACACAAGTGAAAAGACCATGCCCACATGGTAGTGTCAGCCCATGGGGCTTTATCAATAACTTATCGAACCCTGAAAACGATTGGTTCCCCGATTTCATGATTTCCTTGAGGTTGAAGATCTGGTGAGTTCAGACTCATTATCTACCGCAAGGATGTGTAATTGATCCCGTTCGCAAAATGTATACAAATTTTGAAATTGCAAATATGTGTATCGTACTTTAATTAAAGTTGGCACGCCCGCCGTATGTCTTCTTGCTTACAATACCGTAATTTTTTTTTATTCAAGTACCCTAAAGGCCCATACGGGCATTACATAGGGGTGTTACAATAAATTAGTGATAGATACAGAATACGCATTTAAACAGACAATGCATGCTAAAATAAAAAGAACACAAGCGGAAAAACAGAAAAACAAAAGAAAGAAAGCAAGCAGTAAGAGCAATACAACGACACGTCCTAAACGTTGAAGATATCTATAGAAATAAAAGGGGTGTTACACAAAGTCAACGTAACTTGGTCACTTCATACAAAGAAAATGCTTGCTAAAAAGGTACACATACTATCAGATACTGCATGAAACAATGAAAAGCACAACCAGAGAAAATTTCTAATATGTATGAGATCGTTCAAGTGGCTGAGGAGTTCTGTAGAGATTTATACAGTACCCGTGGCACCCACGACGATAATGGAAGAGAGAATAGTCCAGAGGAATTTGAAATCCCACAAGTAACGCCGGAAGAAGTAAACAAAGCCTTGGGAGCTATGCAAAGGGGGAAGGCAGCTGGGGAGGATCAAGTAACAGCATATTTGTTGAAGGATGGTGGGCAGATTGTTCTAGAAAAACTGGCCACCCTGTATACGCAATGCCTCATGACTTCGAGCATACCGGAATCTTGGAAAAACGCTAACATAATGCTAATCCATAAGAAAGGGGACGCCAAAGACTTGAAAAATTATAGACCGATCAGCTTACTGTCCGTTGCCTACAAAGTATTTACTAAGGTAATTGCAAATAGAATCAGGAACACCTTAGACATCCGTCAACCAAAGGACCAGGCAGGATTCCGTAAAGGCTACTCAACAATAGACCATATTCACACTATCAATCAGGTGATAGAGAAATGTGCGGAATATAACCAACCCTTATATATAGCTTTCATTGATTACGAGAAAGCGTTTGATTCAGTCGAAACCTCAACAGTCGTGGAGGCATTGCGGAATCAGGGTGTAGACGAGCCCTATGTAAAAATACTGAAAGATATCTATAGCGGCTCCACAGCCACCGTAGTCCTCCATAAATAAAGCAACAAAATCCCAATAAAGAAAGGCGTCAGGCAGGGGGATACGATCTCTCCATTGCTATTCACAGCGTGTTTACAGGAGGTATTCAGAGACCTGGATCGGGAAGAATTGGGGATAAAAGTTAATGGAGAATACCTTACTAACTTGCGATTCGCTGATGATATTGCCTTGCTTAGTAACTCAGGAGACCAATTGCAATGCATGCTCACTGACCTGGAGAGGCAAAGCCGAAGGGTGGGGTTAAAATTAACCTGCAGAAAACTAAAGTAATGTTTAATAGTCTCGGAAGAGAGCAGCAGTTTACGATAGGTAGCGAGACACTGGAAGTGGTAAGGGAATACATATACTTAGGGCAGGTAGTGACTGCGGATCCAGATCATGAGACTGAAATAATCAGAAGAATAAGAATGGGCTGGGGTGCGTTTGGCAGGCATTCTCAGGTCATGAACAGCAGGTTGCCATTATCCCTCAAGAGAAAAGTATATAACAGCTGTGTCTTACCAGTACTCACCTACTGTGAAAAAACCTGGAGGCTTACGAAAAGGGTTCTACTTAAATTGAGGACGACGCAACGAGCTATGGAAAGAAGAATGATAGATGTAACGTTAAGGGATAAGAAAATAGCAGATTGGGTGAGGGAACAAACGCGAGTTAAAGATATCTTAGTTGAAATCAAGAAAAAGAAATGGGCATGGGCAGGAAATGTAATGAGGAGGGAAGATAACCGATGGTCATTAATGGTTACGGACTGGATTCCGAGGGAAGGGAAGCGTAGCAGGGGGCGGCAGAAAGTTAGGTGGGCGGATGAGATTAAGAAGTTTGCAGGGACAACATGGCCACAATTAGTACATGACCAGGGTAGTTGGAGAAGTATGGGAGAGGCCTTTGCCCTGCAGTGGGCGTAACCAGGCTGATGATGATGATGGTATGATCAATAAAAATCGGGACCCTCGGTTCCTTTTCTTCTCGTTTATTATATATATATATATATATATATAGAAGTGCAGGCGCACGTAGAAAAGCAAAAACCATTTAATTTCGGCGGGGCCACGCGATGCTCCGCGCGATGACGGCACCTTGCACAGCCGCCTCCGGCCTTCGCGCGGCTTGCTCTTCAGAGCCACTGAGACACTCCGAGACAGCGTCAGCATGTGCTCTAGTATAGCCGGAAAACAAACAAACGAATGCGTTGAATCTGTTGTGTTGAATATGCGTGACACGACTTCGTGAACACATTTTAATACGATTAGCATTCTTACACGCACTTTCCGGTATCTACGGATCTAATTAACCTCTTTCACACCAACCTGGAGGCACTGTGTAGTCCATGGTCGAGTGCATGCATCGGGCTACTCTACATAAGGAACCGGGTTCGAAACCAAAGTCGGACTAACTTGGGCCTCTTCAATGAGCCTATTTCACGCCAGCTTGGTTCACTCGGTATGTGCCCCTGTTTAATGAAGCTCTTTGGCGCCAATTACTTATTGGATCAATGGGTGTGTACAGCCCGCGTAGACAACTTGGGAATGGACAACTTGGACCATTGGGTATTCATTTTGGTACGAAATAGCGCACGTAAAAAACCGGGACGCACAGAAAAAACGACACACGCTACCAGCGCTGGTGGTGTGCGACCTTCTTTCTATCCGTCCTGGTCTTTGTGCGCGCTGCTTTCATTGCAATAGCAATTATATGTCGAATGTCCGCCGTCGCCGTGAGGTTTCGTATGAAGTCGAAGTGCGATAAGATCGCGGCCGCGCGCCATGTGCAGTGGGTGCGAGGGAAATAATGCGATGGCGAGCCGAGAAGGTATGGTGGGAGAAGTGAAAGCACTTCTCTATTACAGAGAAGTGAAAAAGTCGGCTACACAAGCAGGCAAGTGTGGAGAATTGAAGTGAACAGAATGGGATAATTTATGAGTCACCCCTAGGACGAGCTGAAACGGTTTTTGTGTAAATTGGCAGCGCTCACGCACTGCGCAAATTATATTCGCGCAACAGTTACTAGACCATTTGAACGAGCGTATCTGCTATATAACTCAGATTAACGGCATCGCTCATTTTAGTATTAACCATTATGATGACATTTTTTCTAATAACGCAAAATTTTATCAGCATCGTATTTTAGGTGGCTTAGTACAAACCCATCTGCAGAGTACTCCCGAAAACATCATCATGTAGCTACAGATATGCTTCACAGTATGAAGTATGGTGTTGGTATTTTTTTGCCCAACGCTAGACTGCGCTTTTTGTCTGCGGCTACCGGATTTTACATCCATTTTGTTGGCAGAATTCATGGCAATGGTGCTGGCCCTGCGCAAATTAAATCCACCAATTATAATCACTGACTCTTTATCTTTGTGTTCATCACTAACTGCTTCTGGTGACTCTCCCGTTATGAGGGCGTTTCATTCATAGGTACTTGAATATTTGAGAAGTAGTAGCCTTTTATTTTGGGTACCTGACCAGAAAGGATTATTTTAAATAAAAATGCGAATTCCCTAGCCAAAGCTTCATAGGCGGCCCGATTCTTCCATAATGTCATATTGTCATTTGTCTGCTTATGTCACGGCTGCTCGGTTTCGTAGGCGTGTCTTCATGCAAGCAGTGTCAGACTCCGCACTGACTAACAACACGGTTTATTAACATCTTTTATACCCCCGGCGGATAGAATTTTGCCTGACACGAAAAATGGAAGTGTCCATCACGAGCCAACACTGCCGCATGCCGACGCTAAATTTCTACCAACACAGGTTGGGACTGATTCCCTCGTCACTGTGCTCATTCCGTGGCGAGCTAGAGACAATATGCGATTTCTTTTTGTCCTGTAGACTTTCGCCAATAAGAAAAAAGATTATTGCCAACTCCGCTGCGCAGTCTTGGTATAAATTTGTCCGTACGTGTGATTCTGTCTTTTTGAGCCTCTATTCTTGGTTTCAGCAACACAAATGTTTGCATGTCAGTTCGAAATTTTCGAACTGAATCCAATCGTCGATTACGCCCCTAAATTGATTCCTAATATTTAAATACTGCTTTTGGTGTTATCATTATTTCCTCTCACACAGTACACTTTTTCTATGACTGGCAATTTACATTTCTGTTGTTTAGTTCCCCTTTTCTTGCCCATACCCGCCGCGGTGGCTTTGCGGCTATGGTGTTGCGCTGCTAAGCACGGGGTCGCAGGATCAAATCCCGGCCGCATTTCTATGGGGCGAAATGCAAAAACACCCGCGTCCCGTGCATTGGGGGTCCTCCTGGTGATCCCCCGGTAGTCAAAATTAATCCGGAGTCCTCCACTACGGCGTGCCGCATAATCAAATCGTGGTTTTGGCACATAAAACCCCAGAAGTAATTCATTCATTCTTGTCCGTTTCTCTTAACCGCCTGATTTTTGGCCAATCCGTCACTGTGGGCATGTGTCAGAACTATTGCTGAAGTATGCGCCAGAACAACCACCAGAGCGTGCATTGTGATACTGAGGAGCGCTGATCTACAGAGCAGTGAAGAATTCTGCCGGTGGTCCTTTCTATTGGTGCTACCGAATTGGGTTTTAGCCGCAGTAATGTTTGCCATGCCTTTTGCAACTTTCTGTGCGAGATAAAAAGAATTCAGTGCTAAAATTTTCAATTTCTTTCTTTTTTTCTTTTGCAATTAAAATTTTATATTATGTATTATGTAGGCACAATATAGTTCGTATCAAAAATACGTTACTTTCAATTTTCTCAAGTTTCGGTTACCAGTTCTGATTGAAATAATATTCCTCAAAATTAGTGCTATCTTTAAATTGTACCCTTGCACCGCCCGATTCATGGCCGATTCCCCAGAGTGGGTTGTACCGGGACACTGAGGAACAGCAACAAGTGAAGACGATTTCTGTTGCTACATTGCTTTAATGCTAATATCGCATTAACATCGACACCCATCATGAGATGGGTTCTGGAGTAATCTATTGTAGCCACAATCGCGCAGTTATTCGTTTTACCTGTTGACCGCGTGCTGTACTATGTGAAAGATAAACTTTTGCACATACACAGCATTAAATCAAAAACCTCCTTGAGATATCGCTAGATTGACACATCATGCGTCAATACTATTCCTGACCACACCGCTGGACCAAAGGAGGCATTGTCTGGACATTGTCAAATGACGCCATCACCAAATTCTATAACATGGCGCAATTTGGCAACGTCCAGAACGGTCCAGAATAGCACGCAGTGTAGTGGCACAACAGTTAATTTAACAAGCACAAAGAAATCACCTACGCGAAACATTTTCACGATGTCTAAACCTTTTTTGCTCGCATTTTTGCAATTCACCATCACATTCCGTTAACAAGATGACAGCACCAGAAGACGACCGAAACTGAAACTGTGACGGCGAGCACAAACGCGCATACAAATTAATATAAAAAATCAATCACATATACCTTCTTTTGAAGATCACTCGAACGCAACAATACATGGCGTGGTCACGTATGCTGCAGCATTATTTAAAAAACTACAAAGCATCGCTGTCGCAGCTGGCCCGTGGTCTCACATGGGCGTATGGCGTATTTTCTACAAATGCGCGAGTGGCTTAATTTTTAGACACAGCTCTCAGCAGTTAAACAACTTAGAGCTCAAAAACAAGGCCGCTGTGATCGAAACGTGCAACTTGCGGCGTTGTTAAAATTCACCTTGTGTGCTGCTTAGAACACCTCTCAAGGTTCTCAAGTGATGTCATTTTAGTCTGTTCATAGAGCTGTTCTATGATTCTATGGTCTGTTTTTGACAGTCGCCAAGCAGAGCCACTGGGGTCGCCTCGTTCGCTATACACATAAAGCCCCTCCGCCCCTCTTTATATACACCCGGTGCCCGTGGCAGTGTGTGGTGCGGTGCGGCGTTCCATGCGGGAACTTCTACGAGTGGTGCGATGTATTGGAGTTTTCGTATAAAATTAACAGATTCTTCAACGTAGATTATTTCTCTTCGGATTTCTGTCGTGTGCGAAAACTGCCTGTAGTGAGTAAGTTGTTGTTTACTGTGCATCTAGCTGGGGGACATGCGGATGAAACATGTGCGGTCGCTGCACGCCTAGCTCACCGCCATGTCTGCAAGGGCAGTTGTAACGTAACCTGACCTGTGAGCTAGCCGAAAACCACTGAACTGCTTTTATAGTGAGGAAAAAAATGCATGTATTTAGCGTAATTGCACTTACCAGTCATTCAGATATTCAAGTGTTATTAAACACCTCTTTGGTTAAGTATATAACGTCTGTCGAGTCTGAAAAGCAAAGACAGTGCAAAGGTCGCCCTTCGTTCAACGAGCTAACTGGTATGCTTACTGTTTCCTGCATTAAAGCACAATGGTGAAGTTTTACGAGAGGAAGGACACGTTCAAGTTCTCGTGGGACCAAGTGGCTCAAGGTTTCTGGGCGAGGTACCCCAACCCGTACAGGTAAGAGCCTGGAGAATTTTGAAGAATTTAACTGTTTGCACATTAGTGTGCACATTTGTGCGATAGCAGCTTTTTTTTTTCTTTCGTATGTTTTGATATCATGTAATGAGAGGCTTGAAGTAGTGTTTAGTGTTGTATTCTCCCTTGTCAACATAACGCATAGGACGCACACGTCTGTCGTTATCGCTACGATGCTTTGCAAATTTATAGGCCATGTTGACGCAGTGGCAGCCCAAAAAGCGTGGCGAGTATTACTACGGAGTGTACACGACGTAGAATGTTCATTTTGTCCAACATTCGGTGACCGCACTTAATCTTGATTTATGTATGCACTGTTTACCTGCTTGTGTTGTGCTCCATTCTTGCTCGCCTGTTTACTGTTTGGCGTTTTGTTTGCAGCACGCATGTCTTGACAGAGGACATCGTTTCACGATATGTAGAAGGCGGAAAACTGTTCACAAAACGCTTACTCACCAAGACCAATCCTATGAACCGGCTACCAAAGTGGGGAGAGCGCTTTGTCAGTTCCAAGTCCGTGCGCATTGTTGAAGAATCTGTCGTGGACCCACGCACAAGGACATTGGTCACCTATACACGCAATATTGGCCTCCAGCATATTATGGTAAGTTTTAGTTGCATGCAGTTATTAGGTACAAGTCATTGTGATGAATTTCAACGCCTCAGAACCATTGTTCAAAAGAACACCACCACTTCACTGTTAGTGTGCAATTTTCTTGCTCATTTGTAAGAACATTGCACAGCTTTGGTTGGTGCTTAATGTCTGTCATGGACTAACATTTGTGTCAGCTCCTTGACTGAAATTGTGCTTTATTATGCAAGAATGTGGAGGCATGACCAGTCATGATTAGAGGAAGAATTTCATAGGGTTCATTCATCATCATCAGCCTACTTTATGTCCACTGCAGGATGAAGGCCTCTCCCTGCAATCTCCAATTACCCCTCTCCTGCGCCAACCTATTCCAGTTAGCGCCTGTGAATTTCTTAATTTCATCACCCCACTTAGTCATCTGCCGTCCTCGACTGCGCTTCCCTTCTCTTGGCACCCATTCTCTAACCATAATGGTCTGCCGGTTATCTAACCTATGCATTACATGACCTGCCCAGCTCCATTTTTTTCTCTAATGTGAATTAGATTATTGAGAATCCCCGTTTGCTCACTGATCCACAACGCTCTCTTCCTGTCTCTTAACTTTAGGCCCAACATTCTTTGTTCCATTGCTCTTTGTGCGGCCCTTAACTTGTTTTTGAGCTTCTTTGTCAGCCTCCAAGTTCCTGCCCAATACGTCGGCACCGGTAGAATGCATTGATTGTTCACCTTTCTTTTTAATGATAATGGTAAGCTTCCAGTCAGGATCTGACAATGTCTGCCGAATGCGCTCCAATTCATTTTTATTCTTATCTAAATTTCCTTCTCTTGATCGGGGTTCCCTGTGAGTAATCGACCTAAGTAAACTTACTCCTTCACAAACTCTAGAGGCTGACTGGCGATCCTGAACTCTTTTTCCCTTGCCTGGCTATTGCTCATTATCTTTGTCTTCTGCATATTAATCTTCAACCCCACACTTATACTCTCTCTGTTAAGGCCTTCAATCATTTGTTGTAACTCGTCCCCAGTGTTGCTGAACATGACAATGTCATCTGCAAATCGAAGGTTGCTGAGTTATTCGCCGTTGATCCTTACTCCTATTCCCAGTTTAATAGCTTGAATACTTCTTCCAAGCACGCAATGAATAGCATTGGAGAGATAGTGTCTCCTTGTCTGACACCTTTATTTATAGGTATCTTTCTACTTGTGGATAATTAAGGTAGCTGTGGAATCTCTGTAGATACTTTCCAAGATATTTACGTAAGCATCCTGTACTCCTTGATTACGTTATGCCTCTATGACTGCTCGTATCTCTACTTAATCAAATGCCTTTTCGTAATCTATGAAAGCCATATAGAAAGGCTGATTGTACTCTTGCAGATTTCTTGATTACCTGATTGATGACATAAATGTGGTCCATTGTAGAGTATCCCTTCCTGAAACCTGCCTGTTCCCTTCGTTGATGAAAGTCCAGTGTTGCCCTTATTCTATTGGAGATTATCTTGGTGAATATTTTATATAATACTGGAAGTAAGCTGATGTGTCCATAATTTTTCAATTCTTAATGTCTCCCTTTTTGTGGATTAGTATAATGTTAATTGCATGATAATTCTATTTCATTCTTTTTTTCTGCTCTTGTTGGACATAAGTCATGGAGCACATGTGGCTTTTTCATCGTTGTTGGCAGGAATTTCAGAGTGCGTTTTTGTCAGTTTCGACGTAAATTTCTAGTTCAATTATCCACACTTCTGTCTCGAGTGGTTGAGTTCTGGGCTGCACGCAAGGAAAGAGTAATACCACAGCAACTGGTGGGTTCGAGGTACCGAGCTAAACACTGTGTTGCCTTGGGATCCTTGTAGCTTCTGCTGGTCACAATCATTGTCTCTCAAACTGGTCAACAAAGCACATATGTTGATTTCTTTGCATCGCAGTGCACTGATTCAGTACTCTAGACAGAAGTGTGGACAACTGTACAAGTCTCGTCTGTAGGGCACGTGCTGAGCACCAGAAGCTCTACACTTTTGCCTCGTCTAGTAAAGTGAACAAATGCTAAATTCTGAGCAAGCACTGCTCAAGAACCTCTCAGGGTTTCGGGGCTTGACTGATTCTTCACATAAGTGGCAGTTTTAAGTATGTCCATGTACAGATGTTGCTCGCCTCTTTTTATCACTGTATATGAAAAAAATGCTGGAAGACCTGTTGATGGCTTCCTAATCACTTTTGGATGTGTCATGGGGTCAGAAAAGGCCCAGGGGCTTTCTTTAATTCTTGTTGACCCAAGCATGCATAATATAGGTGCTACTTATGTTCTTGAACATGTGGTTTTCAGGCATTTTACAGCATCCAACAACATCTGTGCACAGTGCAGCAAGTGGGAGCTGAACACACACCTTCCACATTACGCGTGCTGCACTCGTAATATGGAAACTCTGGGTTGAGCTCCCATCCAAGACAAGTTGTCTTTTCGTCCGCTTTCATTTCCATTTTCTTTATTATTTCTTCATTTCGTTTAAACATCACAATTAATTTCTCTTTCGTGTCTAACGAAAATCAAGCCCTTCAGATCTTTATTCTTCTCTCTTGGCATTCACCAGTGTAATTGACAAGCCCAAAGATTTCGTAGGATTGCACGCAATGCCTTGACATGCATGCGTGGCAGGAATCAGATTATTAGTTCAGAATATGAAGGGCAAAGTTCTGCTTTGAAACTACATCTCCTGGGATGTGATTTTGCCATATTTTTGTGTACTTGGGTTCTTTAGTAAAATTGCACTAGTTTCCAGGTTAAGTTCTTCGTATAATTTGTTGTACCATTGAGCATCAGTGTCAAAATGCAGCATAAAAGGGTGTGTTCTATTTGAAAATTTGTTTTCTATCTGACCAAAGTCATCTTAAATTTCCATGTCCCGCGTTCTCCGTATTTTTCCTGGATCATCTTTAGATATACCTCAATTTCAATGTGCTTGAATAAAAAAAGGTTGCTAGGTACAAAGGCACCAGCTGTCACTGCTGTAGTTACACCTACGGGTATTGCCACCCCTATTTGTTGAGCTTGAAGTACCCATTCTCTTTTAACTCGTTTTATGTCTGGGGTTCCTCTTTAAAACAGTGGCTCTATCTGAGCAGGCTTGGTTTGCCCAGTTCATGAGCATTGTCACTATCCAGTTTTCGAGATGTGAGGTATACCAACTTTAGGTGTCTTGCTGATTGAGAGACTTCTCTGCCTTATCAACAGGTCAAGCCACTTGGGATTTGTTTATTTAGATTGCTCAGGAAATGGATGCAGCTATAGTCGGGTGCAACTTTAGAAAAAAGGGGCGTTTACTCCTCTAAGCTGGATGCACATGAGCCTCCACCAATGGGCGCGCACTCTAGACTGATCTCATGAGCCGGATGGCCAGTGACCCTGCCGATGAAGAAGATGGCCGCCCGCGCCTCAAACTGGACCAAGTCGCATCATTCGTGTGCATCTGTCCCTTGTCAGAGTGAATTCCCGAACTGTTTGTGGTGGTCTACCATGGCGGAAATATTATTGCGAGCTAAAGATGCACCATTTGTGCCACATGCGTTTATTCTGAGCCATGACCGAGCGACGAAAGATTGCAGCGAGCATGCTGACGCTGCGCTACGCTTCATCTGAAAACAGGATCCCGCAGCGACACACCGCTACAAACAAACATCCTGCGTGTTTGTTCCATGGTGTTTTGTTTTGCTCCAAAGTGAAGCTAGGACGAGGAAAGTTCGCCAAAGTCTGGTGCCTACTGATAGTGGCGGGTATGTTTGTGTACTGTGTCGCTGTAAAAAAAAAAAGTGAGAAGGAACGAAAAAAAGGAAACCTATCACATTCTTGAAAATAAGTTTGTGAAAACACAAAACCAAAAAAATATAAATCTTACGCTATTTAAAACCAAGAGTATTTATGTAAAATGATGAATGAAGCATTTTTGTACCTTTCCTGCCTTGATCGTCTTCTCATCCCAGGTTTGTAATGGTTTCGATAAATGCATGGTTTCTTTTTTTTTTTTTTTTTTTAGGTACTTGTCAAATAGCAACTGGCTCATTTTAAGCTCGGAAAATGAGTAGAAAATGTGCCGTGTACACGTAAACCAGCACAAAAGCCATGCAGAGCTGCTCTTTCTATTTTTGTCCCATGCAATGAAGCTAAATAGCAGACGACATACAGCGTTGTAGAAGGCACTGGGTTATTTTTCTCTCGTGATCCGGCATGTGCTGTAGCATTCCAATCATGAGAGCTCTACCAAACCAATCATCAGAACACAAAAATCTTTATTTATACCTACAGTTACGCGCTTTAGAAGCACACTTTTTTTTTTTTTAGTGGGATTATTTCAGTTGCGAAGGCAATCGGCTGTTGCTCTTCAATCATCTGGGCGAGGCTGCCTCTTTTTTTCTAAATTTCTAACCGACTATAGTGGTTTCAATTCTGAAGAAATGTTGAATTTCTTTCTAGTCTAGGATACAAATTGTCTGTGCAACTAAACGAACAACTTAAATCATGGCTGAGAAGATTCGCAGGCACTCTTTCAGTCTTGGACTGCTATGCTGGCTGCCATCAGAAATATTGACAACACGGTAATACCATGCGTCTGCTGGTGGCACCCCTGAACATGACGTGCCATCAGCACTGATTCAGGTGTGAACAGTGACGTGTGTGGCTTTCATTACATGCAGCATAGTCTAGCTACGAGCAATAGATGCGAGGATTTGTTACCCTCTCAAAGCTCCTTTGGCTGACGCTTTGTGAATAGGCACTTTTACCCTGTACCACAGGGCAGTAACATTAAGCCTTCATCATCTTTATCATTCTTCTTGTGGATGCATCAGTTGTAGGTAAAAGACTTCAATTTTAAGAAGCAGGTACCGCAAGTGCATGTAAGCCCGTGATTTCTTAATAAAGATTTCTGCTGTCTATGCTAGTTTACCTAGAAGAATGGGATGAAAGAGAAAACAAGTGAAGATTCACTACAGCCTAAAGCCTGCATGCCATTGAAACATGTGGTGCACCAATGACCATTGCTTGTGCATCGCTATGAGCTGAGAAAACCAATGCATAAATAAGATGCTGGTACTTTGCAACACCAAGTGATAGCTCTGGTTTGCTCAAAGCTGCTTCTGACACCACAAAAGGTGGTCATAAATCCTTGTGCCCACTCTTTACCACCAAGCAATGCTACATGTACTGACACACACACAAAAAATTGTTTTGTTAGGTAACAGTGGTATTGTGCTAGAATTCCCCGAAATGCATAATGAATAATTATGCCTTTTCTTCATGCATCCAGTTGAAAATGCACACAAAAAGCAATGTGGCTTCATGGCACAGAATGTCATGAGATTATTGTAGAATTGTATGTGCTAGTATATTCATAGAATCGGAAGAGGGTGCTCATGATTTAAAGAGAAGTTATAACTTTAAGTCTGCACAGAAAGTTGCGTAAAAGCTGTATGCCTTTACTCTGTAAATTTGGTAATAACTTTGGATCCTTATTACGTGACCACAGATAGGTGCACATAAGTTACTTTTCATTAAGTGCGCTGTAATTTTTGTATAAAAAGGCATATTTTTATGGATTTGTATGTTCTTTTCACTGTGTATTACAATGTAAAAAAAAAAAATTTATATCTTGCAAGTGGCACTGCTGTTGCAGCAGCAAATAAACCAGTACAGTGGTGTTCAGTAGCTTTCCTCGTTGCTTGAAAGCATGTATAAATGTCTTTCTTTTTGCAAGTGTGTGAATTTGCAAGTTTCCTAGTCACCCTACACTATTAAGCAAATCTACGCCCTCTGGGGTGTATATTTGCCACACAACAATAATCGTCATCTGTCTTGCTTGCATTTCCTTTCTTGAAAAGGATGCGCTCGCTACTTTCTTGTGATGAATGCTATGTCATACTGATAGTGACTTGAAAGTACCGGGCTCGCAGCGTTAAAGAAAGGAAATGCGGACAAGACAGAAAAATACTTTTATTTCATCCTATATTTGTTCAAGCATATGTTCATTACACACTGTTATTTTGTATTTACTCTTTTATGTGTAGTATTTCATTATATCTGTGTTCGGTAATTGAGGTTTGACTGTACATGTTCATGAGCAATTAAGTGCACAAAACTAGTCAACACCGAATAGTGTGCATTCATTCAATACGATGTCTGACTACAGTTTTTGCAGAAATTGATGTGCACTTATGAAGGACAAGTTTGCTATTTTCATCCTGAGCAATGTTTATCTTTTTGGTTATGAAACTGTGCTTATTTCATGTACGCTCCCCTGTCTTGCCCACCACTAGGGCCTTTTTCAGGCATCTCGACATGCATAAATGAAGTAATCTTCTGAAGTTGACAGTGGCTACAACATTTTACTTTTATAGGTCTTTGGCTGAGTATGTATTACAGGTGTGAAAGCATTTGTGCATAGAAGCTCATAGTGTAGGTTCTTCTCTGCAGAATACTGCGTCTTGCATATGTTACATTAAAGAAAAAGGAATTTTTCAGGTTTATACATGTGCTATTTCGTCCGTTAAGTTACCCAATGTGGATAGTGCCATCTTCTGTCGTCCTATTGTTTATTAGTTCATGGCAATAGTAATGTAACTTTTGTCAGCATGTATAACTTCAATACCAGGTGCTTTAAGGACAGAACAGTTTCCATTAAAAACAAGGTGTCTGTAGGGATACTGATAGTATGTAGCCTACAAAGTATTTGTAGGGATACGAAGATGTCAACTTATGTTCACTTTTTTAGCCAGTAACAAGGGATTTTGATAGACCCTGTAGACATTTAGCATAAAGAAATGTTAATATGTATGACTTAAACTGGCATGCTGTTTTGTCAAATAACTTCTGCCATTAAACTTCAAACATGCATAATGAAACTCCTCAACTTCATCAGTTTTTTCTGCACTTCCAGATGCAGTGACAAAACACCATGAAACATTGGTTTACATGGCAATTTACCCTTCTGCTTATGTCCACTGCTATTTATGCAAGATGAGGTTTTTTTTTATTTTACTTGCTGTTTGGTCTCTCATTTCATAGTTCTTGTGCAAAATTACATGCAATTGCCAAGACGTTTGAAAGTCATATGCATAGTGCTCTTGCTTCCCATTCGAATGTATTTTTCACATTTTTTGTGTTCATAGGAAGTGTATTACTCCATTGAAATGTATTAGTAAAGTTGACTCTGTATCTGCTGGATGTCACTGTAACAAATTCTAACCACATCAGAAATGTTTCCAAATACTGTTTGCCATAGCACAGCAAGATGCAGTACAGAGCTAGCAAGCTAGTTGTGCATAGTTTTTAACTCTTGCATTGCATTTGTAGCTTATCACAAAACCTTTGTCCTGCATTGACCTCTGTGCCATGCTCTTTTTCAGTCTGTAGAGGAGAAATGCATCTACAAGCCTGCCGCTGACAACCCTAAACATACCGTGGTAGAACGGAGAGCCTGGGTTTCATCATCGATTCTCGGCTTCTCCTGCGCCATCCAAGCCTTTGGTGTGGAACGCTTCAAACAGAATGCTGCAAAGGCATCCAAAGGATTTACATATGTCCTGGAGCGTATGTTCCCTGGGACCCATCCAGCAGAGAAGGAGCGCCTTCGTTCTAAGCTGGCTACTGAGCTGGCCAAAGCCAAGGCTGTGCCACTGGTGGCTGCAGCCAGTTGCAGTAACTAGTGTGCTAGGTGTCGGCATTCACTTAACACTGCCACATAGTGCTCCCATGATATACAGATGACTGCACTCAGGTGCACATTGTTAAGGTTGTTGGCAAGACTTTTCTCTGCCATGAAATGTCTTTCCTGCACCTTCCTCTTCTTTATTTTTTCTCCTACTTTAGGTGCCAAGTAGTATATAGCATTCCAGTGGAACTGTAACAGTCCATGTTAACTGCCACAGCAGTTTCGTGGGAAGCTGCATATTTTATTGGAATTAATGCTTACGTGTGGCACTGAGTGGAGATGGCGGGGAAGTCTTTTGTTTTTGTGTTGTTTGTACCACGTTTGTTACTGAGACTACTGTATGTGGTAGCCATGTAAAATAAAATTACTGAATTTTACCAGTTCTAACCATTCACTGATCTGTTTTCAAGGGGGATGGCATGCAAGAGTGCTTGTGTGCTGTGCTTTGGGCGCATGTTAAAAGAACCCCAGGTGATCAGAAATACAAAGCCCCACACTATGGCATCTCTGATAGCCCATATATTTCTTTGGAATATTAAACCCCATCAGTCCAATCCACCAGTCGTCTGTACTAACAACGGTCCTTATAGGGTAAATGCATTGACTATGAGGAGGGAGGGAGGGAGGGAAAACTTTATTGAGCTCTTGTAATTTTGTTCTTCTGCAGCTGGGGCAGATTCTTCAAGGAAGTCTTCCTCGTGTGTTCCCCGGAGGTTTTCACCTGCTGTTTCATTCGTCCTCTATTGCAATGGTCGGCTTCTTGGTATTTTTGTGGCTGTTGTGACCCAGAAAACTTGTGTGAGTGGGTATACTTCAGTTGCACAGGTAGTAAAGTTTACGGTTTTGTACAGTCACGGTTATTGGTGTACTACGAAAACATTGCACATATGTAAATGGAGCCTTTCAATAATGCAAGCACAATCTGGGGACCTATCTTCAGATGGTCACTTTCGGTGATGCCACTTTCAATGCACACTTAAAAAACCGGGTGAGCTCACAGACAGTAACTTTCGGGAATATCACTTTCATTGCATGCTTATTGGTTGGTTAAGCAAAACTATGAGCTGATCAGCTGGCTGAGCACTCTGCCACGCAAAAGTGATCGTCCAAAAATACATCCCTGGACTGCATTCAAACACCGGATTGCAATGCATCTGTCATACTCCCAAATTATTGGCCAATTCCCAAGGAAGCACATGGGCCATTGATGCCGCTGTTGAGATTATTATATAGCAGCTGTGCAAGAAAGAAAGAGGAATCATGGCCTCAAGACCTGCAAAAATATGACTAAATTCCACTGCCTCAGTTGGTGAAGTTGATAAACTTGATAAAAGCTTTTACATGGGCAGAATGTGTAGGCTTGTCCAATTATTCTAGTTATTTTGATTCCTCAAATGGAGGCATCTGACAAGGCTCCCTCCACAGCTCCACAGTGATTGATGCAGGTAAACATGAAACTAGTGATACTTCAAACTTCTTCCATTTGTGCAACTGCTGTACTAAAATATGAGCAGACTAGCAATACTTTTAAAGAAGAACAGTTGAGGGAAGTGAGGATGTTCTTTTCCTTGAATATATAAGCTTTTCAATGGTAACACAAAATTATGACTGCTGACACGTGCAGGTTGGTACAGTCCTACATTAGTACGAATTGTGTGAAGCTTGATACATTTCATTGTAGTCTTTAATTCCACCAATAGAGATATGGCATAGAAAACAAGACTATAAAGGAAGTGTCACAGGACAATTTTATAGCCTATTCATAAAAAAATCAAATTTAAGGAAAGGCTCTCATCGTGTGCATTTGTGCACTGATACTTCACCGCAAAAGAAGTGAGTGTGGAGAAAAAGAATTTAAGAAATATTTTAAGAAGTCTCTACCAAACTCCATTTTTAAACAGAGTATTTACAAAAAATTGTGTATGAACAGATATGTTGTCATATTGCCATTAATTAAGGAGCAAGGAAAAATACTAGGGTGTAAGTTCGCGTGACAATGTTTAAGTCTAATAAAAAAATGTATATAAAGGAAAGGCACTTGAGAAATGGGCCTTCACCACTTGACAGCAAATGACAATTTATAGCTTCCGAGCGTGCGGAGAGCATGAGGTGAGGGCCGATCGTGACAAGCTCTGTGGTTACAAAGCCATTACTAAATGATCTACCACATGCCAAACAATGCCTTGAAATGTTCGGTAAGCATATAACTGGCAACCATATAGGGCCTAGGAGAGGAATAAGCTAGAAGACGTTGCCGAAGTCGTAGTTTCCTGCGCACTTTTTATGGCGTTTATGGACTACAAGCCACACAGTATGCCAAGCACGCTAAACACATATACAAAAACACAACATTATCAGTGTAATAGAATTGTTTTTGTAGGTTTGAATAGGCGCGGTAAAAATTAACGCAATTCATGTGATGACTGTAGCATAGCTGGGCCAAAGCCGTATGCTCACAGCACCATACAACCACGTAAGTACACTGTAGTTTCATTAAGCGGCCCTGACTCGCCGTTGTTGCTATGGTGTTAGACTACTACGCACGAGGTCGCGGGATCGAATCCCGGCCGAGGCGGCCGCATTTCAATGGGGGCGAAAACACCTGTGTACTTAGCTTTAGGTGTACGTTAAGAAACCCCAGGTGGTCAAAATTTCCGGAGTCCCTCACTATGGCGTGCCTCATAATCAGATCGTGGTTTTGGCACGTAAAACCATATAATTTAAGCGGCCCTAATACAGCGCTGAGCAAAAGAGGCGTTGCACTGATAAGGTAATGCTCAAAACTTCGGAGCTGGCCGAAGCACCACCAACATCATTCACAGGCAGCGAAAGTGGCGCCGTCCATCGCTTGCTGTTCACGTCAACGTCACAAGAGTTTCGGGAGAGGTTTCCTCCCGCTGTGTGTCGTGTTTGAAAGAGCTGGTAATTTTTTCTCGAACCGGTGAGTTATCGTAGAATGTAAGCTTAGCGTTCACGCCATAAAGAACACCGTCGCGTAGGAGAAACACTGCAGTGTCAGTCATGTCTCTCAACATACGTGAAAAGCAGATCGCTGCGCTGAAGCAGATGCTCAACTTCAACGTTCCTCAACCAAAAGGCTCCTTTTCGGAGCCTGTGTGGAAACTTCTGGTGTACGATCGCTGTGGACAAGACATTATATCGCCTCTTTTGTCAGTGAAAGAGCTACGTGACATGGGCATCACTTTGCACATGCTTCTGCACTCCGACAGAGATCCCATACCGGAGGTGCCTGCAATTTATTTCGTTGCGCCTACTGACGAAAACATTACGCGAATATCGCAGGACTTCCGAAATGAGTTGTATGACCAGTATTACCTGAACTTTGTGTCACCCGTGTCGCGCCAGCACCTTGAAGATCTGGCTTCAGCAGCTCTGCAAGCAAACTCTGTCGCCAACGTCTCGAAAGTGTTCGATCAGTACCTCAACTTTATCACTCTGGAAAATGACCTGTTCTTACTGAAGCACAACGATCGGCATACTGTTTCGTATTACGCCATTAACCGCGGCGACGTGAAGGACACAGAGATCGAGGCAATCATGGACAACATTGTCGACTGTCTATTTTCCGTCTTTGCAACGCTAGGTACCGTGCCCATAATTCGTTGCCCCAAAGGAAACGCGGCTGAAATGGTCGCAGAGAAGCTCGACAAGAGGATGCGTGAGAACCTTCGTGACTCTCGGAATAGCCTGTTTCTGGATTCAGCTCATGGCAGTGGCCAGTTCAGTTTTCAAAGGCCTCTGTTGGTCGTGCTTGATCGAAACATGGACATGGCAACGCCATTGCACCACACTTGGACTTACCAGGCCCTGGCACATGACGTGCTAGGCCTGAGCCTGAACCGTGTTACCTTGGAAGAACCTGTAACGTCATCCCCATCATCTGAGCATGTGGGCGCCAAGCCAAGGAAAAAGACCAAGACATTTGATTTGACTCAGGCAGACAAATTCTGGCAGCAGCACAAAGGAAGCCCCTTTCCCACTGTGGCTGAAGCGGTGCAAGAAGAACTAGAAGCTTACCGTGCACAAGAAGATGAGGTGAAGAAACTGAAGGCAGCCATGGGTTTGGAAGGTGACCGAACAGATGAAGCTATCACGATGCTCTCTGATAACACGGCAAAGTTGACATCAGCCGTCAGCTCACTACCAGAGTTACTTGAGCGCAAGCGGCTCATTGATATGCACACGAGCATAGCAACTGCAATTCTAGAACACATCAAGGCTCGAAAACTTGATTTGTACTTTGAGACTGAAGAAAAATTGCTTGGTAGGCAGGCTTTGGATCGTTCCCTCCTGGACCTGATAAATGATCCAGAAGCAGGCACAGCACAAGACAAGCTGAGGTTAATATTAATAGCATATGTGCTTGGACTAGATGGAGCCCTTGAGTACGAGGACGCCTTGCAACGAGCAGGTTGTGACCTGAGTCCTCTGAGGTTCTTGCGCCGCTGGAAGGACTATACCCGTGTCACAGCTCTGCAACCAGTGGGCTCTTATGGTGGTGGCCCTCGCACTGTGGGCATGTTCTCGAAGTTGATGAGCCAGGGCTCACAGTTTGTAATGGAAGGTGTCAAGAATCTGGTTGTCAAGAAGCACAAACTTCCCATAACACGACTGGTGGATGCTCTAATGGAGTTGAAATCATTGCCCGAAACAGACGACTTCCGGTACTTGGACCCTAAACTTCTTGGACGTGTTGAACCACGTGCCCAAGCACCATTCCAAGAGGCAGTTGTGTTTGTCTTGGGGGGTGGCAATTACATTGAATACCAGAACCTTTTGGACTACACAAAAGGCAAATCCAAAAAGGTTGTTTATGGTTGCACACAGCTCACCAATGCTGCTCAGTTTCTGGAGCAGCTGTCCCAGCTTGGGAATGAAATTAACTAAACCGTGCCTGGTGTCATTTGCAACCACCACATGTTGCAAGTCAGGCCAGGTACAAAACTTGTAGCTCTGGGCACAAAAGGCAAATAAAGCCGCTGGTGTTATGAAATCATGGGAATCCCAGTCACTGATTTTTAAAGGTAGCCTCACTGCTTACAATTACTTTTCCTATTTTTTTTCTTTTCTATTTCCCATGTTTCCTTGTGCGAGTATCATCTTCACTCAAAATACTTGAGTATAAATTGTTGTATAGTGTCCTGGCATTAATCTGAGGAAGTATGTGTATTCTTTGTAAAAACAATGCACATATTTGTGTTTTAATAATATACTGCTGCAAAGTGAGAAAGCCTGTAAGCCAAGGAAAGAAGGCTGTGTCAACCAAAGTCTGCATGAAAGAAGACAAGGTCAACTTACATGGTATATGTACTTATGTGTACTGAAGTTGGGGCATTTCAAAATGATGCAATGTTACATAATTGCATGACATTTTGGCATTGCTTTCTTCGTTCCATTGTTGACCTTAAACTTTTTTTTCAGGACTTTCTATTTCTTTTAATCATATCATTTCTTATTTATTTATTTTTTCATTTGATGTGTATGTATGTTGATGTCGTCTTTTGTGTTAACTTTGTTTTACACGGCTTTCTTTTCGTTTTTTGACCAAGAGGCCAAGTGGGTTGATTTTGCAGATAGTGCAGTCTATGGTTCAGTGTGGTTCATTTCAACTATATTGTCACCAATTACCCCTATAGCATTAATTTTGCCTACTCTGCAACCAACTCTCGCTTCATGTTTTACTGAGACCTATATTTTTATATATTTTGCGATTCGCTATGACATTCCAAAGGCAAAGAAGTTAAAAAGAACCTTGGCTGGACAGACAGTCATATGTAGCCTCTTAACCAGAGGTGAGGTCATTTAATGTATCACTACTTGTTCCTGGGCTAGTTAGGCTAGTTACGGGACGTGAAACAAGGCCAGTGCAGAAAAGAGCGTCGACATGCTTTTTCCTCTCCTGCTTCAGTGTAATGGGACACAAAATAAAGTGAAGATCAGTACAAAAAAGAGTGTGTTGACACTCTTTTCTATTCTGGTCTTACTTCACTTTATTTCAGATCACTTCTGTGAAAGCCCATTACACGTCCCACTATTTTGTGTCCCATTACACCACAGTGAGATCATTTGCAGATGTGATGCACATAAGTTCCCTGAAGCACTTTGTGGCTGCTTGCAGGAAAACAAACAAAATTAAAAACAGGCTAGTAGTTACAACAGTAAATACTTGGCAACTAAAATATTTATATTGGTGTTGTTTAATAACTGGCTAGTTTAAGCTAAACATGTGGAACTGGAGCTATTGTGAGACACATATGGTGAAACTGATTTCAATTGTGAGGCATTACTAAAGACAGAGTACTTCATGTCTTCTGCAAGGAAAAACACGGGGAAGGCGGTAGATGGAAATTCAAGACGATGAGCAAAACGAGAACAAGGTGAAAGCAGGAGCCAACGTTATGACAAGTGGACTTGTCTTCTTTTTGGAACATATGTTGCCTTTTTGGTGGAACATATGTCACCTTGAAGAAGACAAGTCCACTTGTCGAAACATTGGCTCCTGCTTTCACCTTGTTCTCATTTTGCTCATGCCTACTGCAAGCAATACAGTAATTGACTAGGCCTGTGATAATCGATTCTGTATTCGTGCTTTATGCTAGTGTGAAGTCTGGAATCCTATTACACTATGTGAAAGAATGGACAAGTTGCATCACTGCTGCATGCCCATATTCCTCGTATTGTGCTATCCATAGGTATAGGACGTTTTTTACGAAGGTTTCAAAGGCTGTGTACAAGCAATGAAAACTTTCTCTGGGCCCAGTGACACAGGGCTCTTGCGGCTTCCTAGAAGTATGAAGAGCTTCAAGGGGTGGAACAAGACAGTCCCTCTCAGTCTACTGCACTTTGGAACACAATGTCCATAAAGGCACCTCAGTGCAACCTGAAAACAATTCATTAGGTGGTGTGACTGAAACTTTTGACAAAGACTGTGCATATGTCAGTCAACATTGAGCTATGCTGTTAACTAAGCACGATGTTGCAGGATCAAATCCCAGCCATAGCGGCTGCATTTCGATAGGGGCAAAATGCAAAAACACCCTTGGTACTTAGATTTAGGTGCACGTTAAAGAACCCCAGGTGGTCCAAATTTCCAGAGTCCCCCACTACGGTGTGCCTCATAATCAGAAAGTGATTTTCGCGCGTAGAACTCCCATAAAAAAAAGAATGCTGTTAACTGAGCAAGTTTGAGTCTGTAAATTGACCTTGTCCATTCAGGATTTGCATGACTAGTTAAGGGTGCATCATCTTTAGAAACAACTTCATGCATTCAAGTATTATTACTGCTAACAGCTCATCTGCATGTAGACATTTCTAAGGTTTATATATATTCACCCAGGTCATGAAGGTCGCTTATACTTCATACAGTACTACATAAGAGGTTTAAGTATGCAGTTGTCAGATGAATGTTTTCTGCTTTTGCTCATGCAGTAACTTACCACATAGAGCATGAAATGTATAAACAGCAAGATAATGTGCAATAGTGTAAACAAGATCAGATGATCATCCAAACTGGGCTTTATTGAGCTTCAATGCAGTTTTGAGTTGGTGCCCATTTCCGCCAACCTTTTGCAATATAATCAGTGAAGGCCTTGCTCTGTTAATTGCACTAACTGCATTTTGAAAGGGTTACGATAGCAGCATAATGCAAGTTGTGATGATCACTTAACACAGAAAAGTGTAATATGCATTTCTTGAGTTTTGAGTGTTTCATATAATGTGAGGTTCATGGAATAAGAGCTTAAGTTTAATCAGTTGTAGTCTGGAGCAAGAGTCTAGAGACCACGGCTTCAGCAAAAAAAAAATTTAATTCCTTCTAGCACACTTGTGCAATGTGGAAATGTGTCAAGGCATTATGCCTTGACACGTTTCCACATTGGTCGAACAGGCACATGTTGGTTGTACCACTTGATTTCTGCCTGCATGCCTAAGGTGTGAAGAAAAAGAAATAATTTTGCGTCATCAGACTTTTGCTCACAACTGTATATGACTAAAATGTACTTCTAGAATAACAAAGGAAGTACTAAAAAATGTTTCTCGGCAAGTCTTTTGTCATTCTTGTAACATGTCTGGCAACAGTTTAGAACATGTCTGGCAACAGTTTAGGGAAGACTCACAATTCACAAAAACAGCACAATTTCTCATGCACTATTTATGATTTCAGCAGACTTAATTGTTAAAGAGACAATTTATCTCTGCTACACTCTTTTAAGAAGTAGCCTTTGCTAATTTGCTTAGTATCAGGTTATGGTGTTGCTTGTCCAAGTGTCCTCAAAACTATGTGCATGCAGTTTATATGGCTTCACGATTATTGCGGTTGTTAGAATTCACTACATTTTTCTACACTGGGACTAAAAGCCTAAACTAAAAA
This sequence comes from Dermacentor andersoni, assembly GCF_023375885.2. NCBI lineage: Eukaryota > Metazoa > Arthropoda > Arachnida > Ixodida > Ixodidae > Dermacentor > Dermacentor andersoni. The sequence goes on along the minus strand of NC_092814.1, from coordinate 50,776,733 downwards.
TATACCCCGAGCCTTTGAAAGCAGAGCACTTAAATTTGTGCCTAGGTATTAATGCATGGCTACGCATTTGCAGAAACATCTGCACTGAAGGAGAGTTGCAACTGAGGCTGGTTGGTACAGCATTCTTGGAAATGGAACAGCACAAAAACACAGGACACAGAAGGTGCTGCACACACAGCTATGTGTGTCCCCTTACCGTGTCCTGTGTTCTTGCACTGCTCCATTTCCAACATGCTGCACTGTGTCGTTAAATTTGTTAATTGCTAAACATGAGAAAAATTTATTGCTTATACTGGCTGTACTGATTGTCATAAAAAAGGGCCAGCAACACCCGTTCACAAATGCTGGCTTCAGATGCCAGCACATTCAAGTAGGGTAAATTGCTGCAAACTTCAGCAAGGCAACATTTACTTGCACTATAACCATCGGCACCTATTTCCCAAAGAAATCACTTCTTTGTGCCTGTGGCATTTCTCCTCATACTGGGTTTCATTTGTACAGGGGCTAGTCCATAGTAGTACATGCAATAATCAAGATGCTCAACCAGTTGTGTAACTAGGTCCTTTATTGCATTTTTTTACATTGTTCCTGTTCCTCTAAATGTATGTTACTCATATGAGCAAAAAAATGTGCATATGGTGGCTGTAATTTTCATATGGACCTGGGTGTGAATGCTTCCACAAAATGTACAGACTGAAACACTAGGAAAAAAAGACATGGGTGATGCAGAGTCCCTTCAATGAGGGAGTGTTGCCAAGGCTCTGGGCAGTTCTTATGAAACCTTTCTACTTTCACTTCCAAATATCACAAGTCATGTGTGTGTTTTATGTTGCACAAGTGTGTTAACTTAGCACTGCCATATGTGACTATGTGGTGTTCATATTTACAGTTCACCATTTCCCATACATCAGCAGCCATTACCTGAAGCGAAAATAGTACTATATACAGAAAAATGAGCCAAGAGCCACTGGAGGACTACAGTGGACTATCAACCGTACATACAGGAAAAATAGGCACCAGAAAACATGCACGCACTCCACAACAAAGCCCAGCTCCACTGTGTAGTGCATAAATACAGCAGTTGGATTCTAGACAAAGCAGTGGACATTACATTCCAACTACAAACTGCTAGGATGCTATATCACACACAAACATAGATCTAGGGCATGACTTGTGTATTGAAGTGTTTTCTTTAAAAGACTTGCCAAGCTTCACCATGCTGATGTTTTTGACATTCAGGACAAATTTTCCAGTTCTACAATGCACAAGGTAAGATGAAGTGACTGCGTGCTGTATTTAACCAAGATGACGAGAAAAAAAACACGAAATTTATTTTAAGAGCAACAATGCAATCCATTTGTGCTTGAATATTCCCCTCAAGTTGTGCAGACAAACTCATGACTTTATGGTATGTTTACAACATGAAGGTATGAGTACACACCTTGATGCTGGAAAATGTTGCAGTTAGTATGTCATCAAATGAGGTTACACTTTAGAGTGCTCAAATGTTATACAAATATACAAGAGTATATTGAGCATGATGCATTACTGAAAAGTTCAATGTTTTCATGTTTAACAGCATCTGGTGTCTTACACAATGCTTTTAAAATCGCTGATACAGAACAGGCTACAGAAACGGCCCTTTTCTGTCAATGTTCAAACTAAGGCTTGGCACACAGTTAAGGTCCAGAAAGAACTACACTTGCTTTGTCTTCTTGGCAGGTGTTGGTTCTTCACTCTCTTGGAAGACTGGCTTGGGCTGTGTTGTAGCATAAGCAGGGGTTACCCAGTAAGGGTTCTCAGCTGCTTCCTTGGCATACTTAAGAATAGCCTCACGCGGGTCCACATTGTCATCAACACGCTTTGTGGTGCCCAGGTTGCGCACAATATAGGAAGAGAGTGTGTTTCCTGCTGAAGCAATGCGGCCTCCTTGGCCAGGGCCTGTCACAGGAAGATCAGGCCTTTGAGACAATACGGGATCCTTGCGTGCTTTCTCCAACCGCTTGCGCGTACTCCGCGGCCGCTCTTCTCGGAACAGTGGCAGCGCATGCGGCGTGAGCACTTGCGCTTGGGTGAGTCCCTGCGGCGCAGCTTTGGCCCGAGCAGCTTTGGACACACACAACAGCGCGCCATGGTGGCTGTGCGCTGTATCGTACAGCAAGCGCACTTCACCGCATGCCAGCCCAGCGAGGAGTTGGTTAAGCCGAGCGTGCCAGATGACTCTAGCCACTGGAGCCGGCAGTCGAAGTCTCAACACTTCCTGCAACGTGTCGCGCTCAAAAAACACCAGCTGACCATCGCCAGAGCTCTTCGAGGTGGCTGTGTAGATGACCCGGTCGTCTGGGCTGAAGCCGCAGTCCGTGGCAGGGTACAAGTTGTCGAGGCCTGCAAACGTATGTAAAGCCGATGGCCGCATTGCGCGGAGGTCCCACAGCTTCATCGTGTCATCGCAAGATCGCGTGGCAAGTTGGCGGCCGTCCTGGGCAAATGCTACGCAAGTTACCTCGATGCCCCGCCGGTGCGCCTCGCGCACCGTGTGACTCGGGTGCACTAAGGTGCGTCGTTGGTCCCAAAATTGGAGCGAGCCATCCTGGCAGCCAGCGACCATGAGCTGGCCGTCCCTGCTGAAGCGGCAGGTAGACGGAATTGCTCGGAGGCCGCCCTGTTGCTTGGTCTTCACCAACGCTTTGTGGCTATTGGGTTTATCCACATTCCACAATCGCAGTGTGCCGTCGTTGGCACAAGTGAGGAAGTCTTCGCGGCTGCGCGGGTGCCAGCAGCCGTAATTTAGCATCGCCACATGCCCTTTGGTTCGGGCCATGTCAGTTATATACTGGTCTCCCTTAATGCACTCCATCACCTCGAACCCGTCCCTATCTAGCACTTTGGCCTGGGCGTTTCCGGACACCACGAGGAACGAGTCACCCGTACAGCTGTACTCCAGATTTCGAATCTGGTGACAATCGCAAGGACGAAGCGAACGGAACGGCTGCAGGGATGAATCCATGCCGGCGAAATCGAACAAAGTGATATCGAAGTCATAACCGCCAGTGACAAGACGTGCTCCATTAGGATCCAGTGCCAACGCAGATACAATTTTTGTGCCATGCTGTAAAGTAATGTCTTCTTTCACTGGAATTGCCCGATATGCAGCAGTACGTCCACTTTCCTCGTCATCGACGTCTTCTGAGCTAGATCCGTCATCTTTTGCCTGCGCTGACAGAGAAATCGGAGGCCCTACAAGCTCGTCTTCGCTGCCTTCTTCACTCGGTTCACCGTCGGGCGCAGGATCATTTTCTCTTTGAGCCTTGTCTTCAGCGCTTCTTTCAGGGCGGCTGGTGCATGGTTTTGGGTCTTCCGTGAGTTTCACATCTTTGCTTCTACTTATAGCCGTTTTTCTTGCTTCCTCGAAAATGGCATTTAAGTCAAATACGCGAGCTTTCTTGCTTGAGTTGGGAAGAGGATCGCATCCACCTTCACTAGAAGCGGACATTTTGAAATTAAATCAATTGCTAGCTTTTGGCTTGGATCGATGCGTGAAGGATTCGTCCGTTTCTTTTTCGCTAATAAAAATAATGTTTTAAGAATTTGGCTTTGCTAAATAATTGTCTTTAAAAAAACTATTGGCACAGATAATACTGCTTTTATTGCAGCTTTATTTGATGTGTTTTTTTTTACAAGAAAGGCCACAAAAACACAAATCAAGCCAGTCAAGTGCCAAACCATAGCCACACCATAGGCCACACTGCCGATCCAGCCCAAGTCGTAGGGAGGTTTGTGTGCATGGATGCGTGTATGAAAGCAGTGAAAGCACGGCTACAAATATTGGTGGTGGCGTGACATCTGAAAGACTTTTTTTTTCTCTTCTGTGGCTGCACACAACGAGTTTAAGGACCATGTCCGATAGCAGTGTGATATCAAATGCTAAAGAGCTTCAGGATGCGATTTCCGCTGCAAAGTATGTAGTCTCAACGTTCGGCCTTTGTTTTAAATAACTTTGTGGTTTTTGCAATAAATGGTTTCACATTTATTCTGTTCTTTTGCCAATAACACAATCCTATCGAATCGATTTCTGCTTAGCGACGTGTGCTTAACGTTTTACGGGCCATAATGTTAGAGGTCGTTATTCCATTTTCTGCTGTTAAAAAGGCATTTACAATAGTGAAGATGTTGCTTCTGGTGCATGGTGGTTGGCTTTTCGATTGTATGCCGTTTACACTGTCTCCAAGTAAGCCTGTCGTGGTTATTGCCCAATTAAGCTCTAAATATAGTGTTGTAACGATTCTCACATTTTTGCCTTGCAGATTTCAATAAAGCATTTTATTATCTGTGCTCTGCATTGAGAACTTCATGTCTATGACCTTTTTTAGGGAAAAGCTGCTTGCCCTGTACTTCCATGCGAGCTGGTCGCCTCAGTGTAAGCAGGTGGATGACTTATTGCCCGACCTTGTCAAAGACGAAGATCTAAAGCGGACAAGCTTCTGCAAGGTGAGGGTTTAATTTCCGAAGATAGTTTTATGTGGCTATGCTCACACACACACTCTTGTTGGAAATTAGCGCTGTGTGTGTCTCGTTCTTCATCTGTGTCCGTCTACTATTTGCACTACATCGAAAATCCTTCATGATGACTTCTGGTAACCCAAATCTGTACTCGGAAATCCACATCTGTAGTCAACCACAAATGTTTACAGACGACGGGATCACAGAAAACATTCAATTTCCGAGCAGCCTGTAACAGTCGGTAAGTCTGAACATTACAATGTTGTTCACATGTATTGGTAAAAGCTGTAAATGCGAATACTAGGCTGCATTGTGAGGCTGTGCAGGAATTCACCCTTATCTCAGATTCTGTGTTCCGTAAAATTTTGTGATAGACTGTACATTATAGGAAAGAAGAGTTTGTATTGATTTCTGTGCAGGTTGATGCTGATCAAGTAAAAGACGTGAGCCTGAAGTATAAAGTCACCTCAGTGCCAACGTTCGTCATCCTTCTGGTAGGTTAAAGTGGAAATACTGCTTAACCTAAAGAGAGGCCACATTATCTTGTGGCACTTTTGCTTAATCCAGTGAATACTCTTTATAAATTTTTGTTCATGAATTGTCACATCACTTGCTGGATAACTTTATGCCCAACAGTGTATAGAATTAAAAAGGTGTTAAAGCATTGCATAAGAGGCAGGGAGAGCCCTACATACAGATGTTAACTGTAATATGCAGATGCGTGTAATTACAATCTTTCAGCTCTAATACTGAGCTGTGTGCTGCAAGAAAAAATTTCATCTGATACAAGTGTAATATGGTTGCCATGATGACAGTTAAAAATACTTAAATTCACTGATGTATCAGCACCACTTCATTCAAGCAAAACAGTGGTTATCACTACAGCATCTGTCAAAATTCTGGTCACCGATTCTCCAATTGTCGTTGTTGCTTAGCTCTTATGCTGCTTACGGAAGCCAGTTTCTCACAGTTTTTGCTAATGTTGTTAGGAGATTGAAATAATGAATGTTATTTCAAGTACGCAAGTACATTATTATGGGGATTGAATGCAATGTTGAACTGAGCCATTTGTTGTAGGCCATCATTGGGACACTCCGTGCTGCTTATGTTTTCTTGTTTTGAGACAGTCATAAGCTTGTGGTATGGCACTCAAACCTTGATTTGGATGAGTTGGTTCATACTTGGTTCAAACGCAACGCAAATGGAACAAAGACGCGAGATACAGAAACAGTGCTTGGGATGCATCTCTTGTCTTTGTCCCAGCGGCACTGCATTTTAACCGAGCATGCTTAGGCACATTGAACACTTGTTGCAAAGTGAAGAATCATTTATATTTTTACATTTACGACTGTTTATGTTCAATGTCTGAAAGTGACGGGACTAGTTTAATACGAAAACCTGCAAATAAGTTCTCCTGCACTGCAAGAATGTCATACAACGATGGTGCAACCTGTACTTACTGTAGGTAAATGTTAGGTGCAATGTAGAGTCTGCTGGAACATGTTCAGCTTCTGGAGACAGCTGGATATCGAGAATGGATTCCATTGTAGTCCCTCCATTGACACTTAATGCCATATAGGTTGCACTCTTTCTTCTTGCCTAGTGCTGGCGCGAGCTGGTTCTGGTGAGCAGTGCATGCATTGGCAAAAGCCGAATATGTGAGAAGCTATGCTGCACCTAACAACTGCAACGAGGACAGGCTGCGCCGCCATTGTGCATGAAATTTTGCCTTGCAGGAAAGCTGCCTCTTGTAGGTTTTGTATTTAGTCTATTCAAAATATGCATTGACAAAGTGGCAAAATGAAAACGGGTGAGATGTACATATCCAAATCATTGTAAAGTGAAGACGATTCGGGCTCATGGTTGCTTCTGATGCAAATCCACAATTGCTGCAGAATGGACAGGCTGTTGACAGAGTAGAAGGCTTGAACATAATGGAACTTGTGCGCAAGTTGAAGTCGCTACAATCTCGGGTGGAGATGCCACCACTTGTGGCTGGTGAGAAGCGGGTGAGTGGACCTACGCATTGCTCTAAAGTACAGATGTTAAAGGGCAGTTGCAGTTGTCCAACTATTCTCATTTATCATTGTAACTGAAAGCAGAATGGCCATTATGGTTAAACAGGCAAAAAAAAAAGAAAACTGGTCTCTCTGCACATGTTTCAACCCAAAAATTTCAACTTGAAATCGCTGCCTCTAAACCTCTCCTCTCTTACCAACATTGACTGCCATTTTGGAATGGCTTGTGTGATGTCAGGAATTGCATGGCCACTGCTATGTTATCTGCTCTGAGACATTCCAAAACCATGTGTGTGCCTTGCTGATATGGTGCATGCCCACCAACTGTGCGAGTGCTCCAGCAGAGACCACTGTGCGCAATGTCTTCCTCTGTAAATGAGTAACCGCTCCTGGATTCTTTATCCAGTACATTGCACCCGCAAATCTTCTGTGCTAGAGGTTCTGTGTTCAAATCCTGCCATTGTAAGTTTTAGTAATGTTTATTTAATTATTTATAACGCTGTACTTGAAAATGATCTGTTTGCCAAGTCACAAAGCCGTTTAAAGCCAGAAAGACGAAGCTTAGACAAATCCATGTATTAACCATCATTCCCATGCTGGCTGAACTGCCCTGCTTGCAGTTCCCGTAGGCACTAACACCGCAGTTCCCTCTAGTAATCGTATGAAACTCTATGTTTCCGACACTTGTATTACACGGAAACATGACTTTTGAGAATGTTTTCTGTTACCCGCCATGGTTGCTTAGTGGCTATGATGTTGCGCTGCTAAGCAGAAGGTTGTGGGATCAAATCCAGGCCACAGTGGCTGCATTTCGATTGGGATGAAATGCGAAAACACCCGTGTGCTTAGATTTGGGTGCACATTAAAATACCCCAGGTGGTATAAGTTTCCACTACGGCGTGCCTCGTAGTCATATCATGGTTTTGGCGTGTAAAACCCCATAATTTAACTTAATTTTCATTTTCTAATACTCTCAGGGAACTGGCGCTGGAGGTGGGATTTGGACACAGAATGCACTTCATTTCAGCTCCCGTTAGGGTTGCAAGTCTGCTGTATGGTTTAGCTGGATATGAAAAAATTCAAATACAAATCTTCTACTGTACTGAAGGTGCCCAAATTTTGTCAGCTTGCTGTGGGATGCAATGTATCATTCAAGCTAAAAAATTTGGTGTGGTGGTCCCTTTAAGCAGAAAACAATATAAAAAAAAGATTTGAATAAGTGCTTTTGTTTGACTCTTCTATGCTACAATGCATTACTGCTGCTGATATTACAATTGAGGAAGCCTTGGTGATTGCTGGTTACCCATCACTTGTGTTGCCTGGACATAGCTAGTGTTACACAGGCATTTGGGAGTTGTACTAATTTCAACTGAGTACATTCATAACATGGGACTTGATGCTCCTAGAAGCTCACAGAATATTTACTGAAAATGTTCCTGTCCATAAATTCCCCCCTTGCGTTTAATGTATGCAGGACGCTACTATGTTGCCTTGTGTCCTAACATGAACAAAAGCATGACAGCAATTCTTGTGAGGAACAAATTTTTGTGGTTTTTTGAATATTGTACAAATAGCAATGAACTTGTCCTATGAACAATTTGGGAGACCTATTTTTCCAGTAGTGCACTCCTCTAAATGCATGGCTATCTCGAGTCTATGTCCTCAAAGCATTCCAGAATTTCTGTATGAAATGAAATTATGAAAAAAGCAAACCTGCAAGTCTTCATTCACAGTAGTGTTGGTTTAATGCACACAAATAATTTCTGCTAGTATTGTTAGCAACTATGTACGACTGATTTCAAGGATGACATGACTCATGCAATGTCAAGCTCTGCACTGCTGCAAGATAAATAAACAAAGCAATTTTAAAATAGAAAGAAAGTGAAACATTTCTTAGCAGTCTCTCTCTTCTTTAATTAGGCCTTCAGCTTTGACGTAAGTGCACTTATAGTAAAATCCCTGTTTTATGTTTGTCTTATCTGATTTTCATGTACAAATCAAGAACTATGCAGTTAAATTAAAATGCAATTCTTCCGTTGATGCACACCTTAAACATGTCACAGCTATGAGGTATAGTATTGTTCCACAATTGAGGATTTTCATCATCCTCAATAGTAAAATGATTGCCTTGACATTTCCTTCTTGGTGGTATGCTTTCAGTAACGCTTAATGTTAGTTGCATTGTCGGCAGGAACATTACATGAGCTGCAGTGAAAGGAAGTTGTAATCTGAAAAGATGATTGTTATTGTAGACCTGACTTGGTAGCTCAGTAGCTCTGGTGTTGTGCTGCTGAACTTGAGGCTGCAGGCTTGATCCCAGCGGCGGTGGCCGCATTTTGATGGGTGCGAAAGTCCCCACGCTTCAGTGTGCCTCATAATCGAATCGTGGTTTATCACTTATAATCTATGGGTTTAGTCAGTTTCTGATGGGTGCTCAATGTGAAAACGATGTTCTCAAGAAAAAATTGGAGGGTTTTGCCATTCCACTAATGCGCATGACCGCATACTTGCCATCGTCTGCTTTCCTTGCAATGCGATAATACACTTGCCTGCAGAGCAGTGCAGCACCCTTAGCCCTTAGTGTGGCGTGCTTCATCATGGTGCTCCGCTGCCCTAGCCTCACAACTACTCTTAGCATTTTGCAACAGATCGACAGTATCATTTTAGATAGATAATAGGTGTTGATAGCAATGGGCAGATGCGACCTAATATGCCTCTGGCAGTTTATTATTGCTCCACGAAGAAAGTGTACAACAGAAAACATGGACATATGTGCATTGCTGAAATGACCATACTCTGTCTCTTCTTTCTCTAAACCGTCGCATGTTAGCCCCACCAGCTTGACCTTCGTCCTGTGACCTTTCTTGAGTCCTTTGGGTACTTAAATATGTACATATACACGCACACATGCTTGTTTCACGTGGAGGTGAACCCAGTAAAAAGCAGTTCCTTGAACCGCTCGTTATAAAACAGGACGCATTAGTGATTGCATTGGCTTGGCACATTGTCCACTTATTTTCTGGTATTTCCCAGCACTTTACTCTCTCACCTGAGAAAGATAGTGGCATCTCCCTGGATGCCTTGAGCGCAAGAGAAATATTTTTTGTGTACTGCTGTTCTGGAGATTTCACATAACATTACTTTTCGCATCGGTAGGGCGACTAGCTCTTATAAATAAAACTTCACTTTCAGCACACAAACGTGCACCTAAAGATATGCAGGATTTTTTTAAGAGTCTAGAAAAGAAAGTTGCAAAGTCATGACCTTATCAAGGTGCCTGCAATGTAGTTATTGCAGTGCTTTAAGAGTGGTCCAGAGCTTCTACATTTGCTATCTTCCTCCTTTCACCCAGACATTTATGTAGCCAAAAAGCGTGGCCACTGTTTTCTATATGCCTTATTCTTTGGCTACTATGTGTGTTGGGCTATTTAGCCCCGAGCCGTTGAGTTGGAGTGTGTGCGAATTTTACAGCATACAGGTACAACACCTGCTTTCTTTTTTTTTTTCATTTCTAAACAAGTTTTCAAGAAATGATCTGTGGCACATAGTGGAGTGCTGTCTTTACATGTGAATTACATAATGCATCGGTGTAAAATTTCATAATTAAAGCTACAAAGTAATTTTTTCATAAATTACTTTAAGACACATTTTGCAATTTAGATTCAAGATGGGTAGGGCTGATGTCATTTTCATATAGCAGAAATTCTGAGACTGGCACTAGTTTCAAGATGTGATCACCAAAAGTGTGGCAAAATGCACGTTGTATTATTGTGGGTAGAAAAATCAAATTTTAAAATTAATTTTTAGATTTGGATTGCAAAATAATGCTGCATTTTATTTTCATGTTTAAAAATCTGTCCAACCAGAAGACTGCCAATAATGATTCTATTTATGGCATGGTAGCTGTGTGGGCATCAGTTTTTCATTCATGCTCGAGCGTCTGATGAAACTTCCAACCCAAGTTTGCTCACAACCTATGCACAAGGATGCGTAGAGTGCAGGTATTTAGGCAATATTTTAATCTGCTGCAATCTTGGTCGTGTGCACCTTAGTAAACTACTGATCGATGTTCTCAATAATAATAGTTTGGTTAAGTTCTCTAAGATATAAAAACCATAAAATATGTTTTAGTATATGTGCAATCTATTGTGTATTATGAGCAATGTAGGTTGCTTTATGGCAATCTTCTAGGCTTGGTATGAATCCCAAATCTTGTACAAAAGACCATGCTTTTCCCAATTCCAGGAGACACAGAAAAATAACCTGATAAGATATTGAGAAAATGAAAACATATCAGAAATAGGAGATGAAATTCAATGTTGGGCATACATATTATTGTCTTGATTAGTAATAGAAATATACCTCTGAGGAGCATCTTCCCTAAGTAGAATGTCAGCATACTTCAAAACACATTTTTGGGGACGGATATCTTCCAACTAGTGCAAGTCCTAGGAATTCTAGTAAATGGGCATGTCTTGAGCAGGGGCTGGTGGAAGTGTATTTTGAGTGTGGGGGCAATGGCTGGGGGGGGGGGGGGGGGGACAGTGCCCCCTTGCAATGGAACCTGCGGGTGCACCTGCCCCTACTGCCTCCCCGGTTCCAGAGGCACTGGCCTTGAGATTTGATTGGCTTCAGTGACATAAGTGAAACACATGCCCTCAAGTAATTAATTAGACTAATGAGTTTCATTGTGTTATTTAATTGCATATTGTGTCCTGTGCAAGTAATGTCACTCACTTGGAGTTATCCAGCTAGAGAGGCAAATTGCACTCTCTGCTATAAGTGATTTCATAGAAATTTGTTACATATATCCTCTATCAAGGAATGCAATCTGTTGATTTTATTCTTACAGTAAGAGGCTGCAAAAATGTATGCTCAGATGGTTTCAGACATGCATTTATGAACAAATGAAACGCAAAAAAGAAATTACTAAGTAGAACACCTTTCCTAAGTAACTCAAGAGCACCATCTCGCACTGCTACTTATACAGTCGCCGAAGGTTGCAGGGTGTCTACCAACCGGGAAAACCGGGAAGTCTCAGTGATTTTTCATAGTCTGGAAATACTCAGGGAATTTCTGCTAATATCAGGGAAAAATAGCTGTGATTTTATTGAAAAGGAATGAAAGTTGCGCGAATGCTGGCTCGAGCAACAGAGGAATCATAACGATTCGTCTTTGACGCCGTGTCGTCGGCTGGAGGAGTTCCCAGTGTACAGTCAACGACCGATTTTCCGGACACGCGATTTTTGGGACATGCCCAATAATTCGGGTGGCTTCGCGGTACCACCACGTACCGCATAGAGTCGGTGTAAAGGAATGTCTGAAATTTCGGACACAAGCACTCTTCATCGTCTGATTTTCTGAACACTTTTGCAGGTTCGAAATGGCATTAATCAAAGCCACCACCACCGTCATTATTTTGATTACTTTGTCGCCTCGAAACGGTGCTCCCGCACGCAGATCCGCTGTCAGCTGTAGCCACCACTGCGGCAACGCTAGGCCGAGCTGCTTTTGATGTTCGCTATTGAGCTTCTTGCCATTAGGCGCTGTGTTTGTCATTGAAAGAATTCGCCACTGTCAGCAATGGCACCGACTCTGCCTTTGTAATCGTCGCAATTGGCTTCAAAGCTCTGAAAGCACGGCGCATTGTATAATGCCGGTTCCCGAAAGTTAGCTTCGCCTCAGTACAACAATGTTACGCGGCAAAAGATACACGAAGTGTTGCTGTGAAGCTTAACTCTTTCCATGTTTTGCACGGAAAATAGGTGTTTTGCAGGTTACGCCAGATATTTTTTTCTGAAGGAAATACTGCACTCAATATTTAATGGAATACATAAACAAAAGCAGAATGAATGCACTTTTCATGCATAAAAACTTTATTAACGAGATATACGTCATAAAAGTGATATAAATTGCCAAAGTCACGATTGTGGGATAAAATTGAACAAAGTTTGTAAAGGCATGCTTGTATCTACTAAGAAAAAAATGTAATTATGAGATATACAGAATGTATTGCCATCCAATAAGCACTATATCCCCAAAAAATAAAAAAAATCATTCTATAGGTTTGCCACTAGAAAAATTTAAGTGCAAGCACTACAGTTTGGCGTGCCAGGCTGCGGCCGCTGATATTCCGGGCTGGCTTGCGTCGTCATCAATCATCCAGACACATGACTTCGAGAATTATTCAAGGCATCAACTGTTATTTGCATGATCTGTTGCTTGGATTGATGGATTGAAGTTTAGGGAAATAATAAAACACAAACGCAATGTCTGTGTATTTTTTTGTTTTACTTCGCATCGAAGCAAGAGGGATGTACTTCCGCTTTGTCTACTTGTTCCCACGGTCGTGCAGTCACGTGTGCAGGTACCGAAACTATGCCATTTTCTACTGTGTTCCAGTGCGAGATCATGCTCAGTGATCCACTTGTGTCTGCCTCAGTATTCGGGTAGCACTGAATTATACCGATAGTCATGTCTCCTTGTGCACAGCACGCAAAATCGCGCGCTGCGTGAAACAAGACAGTCACAACAGCTCGCGCGTGATGCCATCAGTAAAAGTGCGCAGCGCCAAAAAAAAAAAGAAAAGGAAGGCGAGGCCTGTGACGTATGCGTCACACGATCCTCGAGGTTCAATCATGGGTTCGTGGCACTGAACTATCTCTATCTCGGCTATTAATGAGCCAATTTGAAAAGTTTTTGCGGCAAAACGCTCCCTAGAGGACACATAACAGCTTCCAGCATATAACCAAAATTTTCTATGGGGCCTGGTGAGGGGCCCTCTAACAAGCGGGGGAAGAGGCAATTGTCACGGGACACAGTATGTATTCCTTAATTATACACGTGTGCACCCGCCGTCTCCTATCACCTTCAGAGCTTTTTTGGACATGCCTGTGGCGATTTGAGCCCTTAAGGGCAGTAAAAAACATGCATTAATTTTTTTTTCTTTTTTTGACATTGTCTGTGCAACTGACCAAAAGGATGCTTCAAATGGTCTATGGGGTGAACGCGCGGCGGAAGGAGGACGAAAACAGAAAGGACTGACACACTGAGGAATGAATGAGAAAAGAAGTGTGCCGCCGCTTCTTTGAAGGAGGTTGAGCTCAAAAAACAAAGTGTTGGATGATGCCGAGATGCTGGTGTCCCTCATCCAAACCAAAATAAACTTTTTAAAGCCGTGAAATGCAACACTGAGGCATCGTGCATGGGCTGAGAGTATGTCGGGACATTCGAGGTTAACTTTCCAGCTGCAGAGAGAGAATTGCATTTGTGACAAAAGTTTCATCCTAATAACAATGAGCTTGCTCCCAGTTGGTAGAAATTACTTGTATTCAAAAATATTTGCTCCTGTATGCATCTCTTGTTATTTGTATTTGAATATATTCGACTCGATTTGCAATAGGCTTTACCTTTTTTTTTTTTCGTATTTGCAATGGGCTTTGCCACTTTTTTGAAAATATTTTATTCACTATGCATTTTACTAACACCTCCCTTCTGTTTTCTCTCTAATGATATAAACACTGCTCTTCACTATTGAAACTGGATGAAGTCGTATTTTTTTGGGGTAATTTTTAACATGCTTACTAGAGAGTGACAGCATCGGGCAACACGGTGTCAGCCTGTCTTGATATAAAACAGAGTTCTGTGTCACTTAGCGAATTTTGCAAAGGCACTTAGGGAAAACCTGGAAAATTCAGGGGATTTGGAGATGTCAGCTTATTAGACACCATTGGTTGTATAAGCCTCACACTAAGCACACAAGGTGAAATCATGCTGTTAATACACATATTGGTGAGGGTCAAAACAAAAGAACACATTCTCATTACCCCTTAATTGTTTGTAGTATTTCAGTTGTCCATCACTGTACATTGTGCTTCCATTCTAGCATTCACACTCTGTCTTGAAATTTGTGTGTTTCAAATTTGAAAAACAAGTTCTGTTCATGGCTCGTGACATCAATTTACAGGAGCTTATGCAGAAGCTGCAGGCCATCACGGCACAGGCTCCTTGTGTGCTCTTCATGGAGGGGAATGCAAATGCACCTGCTGAAGGTACTATGATGTACTGCCAACTGTGGCCAAGAACACCTAGTAGTATTTAGTAGTACTTATTATGACATCTTGTTTGTGCAGGTGACAGTTCACAAGCTGTAGCTTTGCTGAAGAAAGCTGGCCTTGAGTTCCAACATTTTGATGTGACTACAGACTCAGCATTGCAGCAGCGTAAGGCACCATTTTGTTGTAGTTTTTCTAGAAAGTAGGCAGAGCCTGTATTTAGCTTTTTTATGTAATTGGGAGGGGGGGCATGTTCTTAAGCATGCAGCATTGAATACAGGAAAATTGAATAATTAGTATAGAATAATTAGAAAACTGTGGACAGTAGTATGGTGGGGTATTCACATAAATGCTCAGAACAACACAGAATATATATATACCGTATTTACCCGCATAATGATCGCGCTTGCGCAATGATCGCACCCCTGAATTTTGTAGTCAAAATTAGATTTTTTAAAATTTTCCGCGTAATGATCACACTCCGAACTTGCCGCAGCGATATGCCGTGTGCCAAGTCTAGCTAATAATGATTGCGCTTACCATCTGTCAAACGACTCTTCAAGACAAACCAAGCTGTCTGCACGCACCAAACATTTGTAAGCAGATGCCCCATTTCATTCCCTTCATCACTTTTCCGCACTTCCATGACAAAAAAAAAGCTACAATCAAATTGCTACAATCTCCGAGACGTCTCACTTCCGAAACTTTTGTCGTGATGTTTAACAACTTTATTGCAGAGAGTGAGTGATGAATGTCCAAAGTAAGAAACAAACAAAACAAGTTGCAATTTCACATCGATTGTAATAGCAAATTAAGCAAGATAAGCGCAGCAGCAGCAACGAGCGAATTGACCTTCGTGCTGTCTCTCACTTCAGCGCGAACTAACAACAAAAGCACAGCACATACAGAGCTACCACCACTAGGCGCACTTTGTCCACATTGCAGATTGCTTTCAAGGTAGGGCGCATGTGTGGCCGTGCCGTTAACAGCAGCCACCGAAGTACAACCGGTGGCTCTCTCACCTCCTCCTCGCACCTTGCACGCAAAAGACAGCATGCTTTGGCCCCGCTTTCCTCCCTCCCTCACACGCAAGATATTGAGCCGCGATCGTCGACTGACCCTCGCAAGTCAGTTGCCAACCCGTGTCGACGCGGCAAAAGTCCGTTTTATACGCGCGATTTTGACACAAATTGCCGCTAATTTCATCCACTGTAGCGCAGTCTGTTAAAAGTGAATTTCGCTGCATAAATAAAAGAAACAGATGAAACTAAGGCTGAAATATGACCCATTATATTCGAAAGTAATTTGTATGCGGGTCCGTTGTAACAAGCGTAGACTGCATATATATATATATATATATATATATATATATAGATATATATATATATCTATGGGCATGTTCAGATAAGAACGGTAATCGAGGTCCCATGACCATTTTTTGTTTTTAATGAAATTTTTATATCTGATGGGCAAATGTGTCCACACAAAGGAATGAACCTTAGTTTTGCAAGGAACTTCGTAGTTTTCTCGGAAAAAAATTGTATGTCACAAGCGATGGAGAACGTCGTTTTTGCCACTTCGCAAAGTTGCAAGTTTGGAGCCTCACTGCATGCACAATAATTTTTTTCCGCACATAAGTACTTTTTCGTTACCCCTTTGCAGAATGAATAAAAAAACTTTTTCTTGCTGTGTAAATCTTCTAAATAAAAAATTGCAAACTTCGCTTCCGGAGCTATGCGGTGCAAAAAAGGCACTTTTCAGGGCAGCCTCAGGGCAAGATGCGTAAAGATCTCCACACTGAATCTTTTTCTCAGTATTTTCCAGCTACTTTTACTCACTTTAGGCAAGTTTTGTAGTTCTTCACTTGACAGATATTTTTCAATATGGCCTCAAATTTGGCCGAAGTTCAAGAACATCAAAAAAGTGACAATTTTGCCTTGGATTTTAAAAAGAACATCATCATCATTGAATTTCATTGAAATTTGCCTGAATAATCCTCAATACTCGATAATAGGCTACCAAAAAAGTGTTGCATTATATTGTTTTAAAGTATGAAAATGAATACAAAACTGAGTTCATGATTTCAATCCCTACGATTGCTCAGTATTTTCTCTTAGGATGCTCTATCGTGAGAAGCTGGATTTAGTATTGTCTTTTTGTGGGTAAATTTTAAACGCTACAGTTGCTGAGTTCATAAGTGTAATTTTAAGTGTTTTTCTCTCTTACAATCAAAGGTCTAAAGCTCCTATTCGCTTTCGTACTTTTTTAACAGTGGGACTTAAATTATTGTAAGCATATTTGAGAACGTTATTTTGAAGTGACGTGTGGTTAGTAGTCGTTTATGCTAACATTTAATGCACCCGTCGCTACTCTCAAGATGCCTTTAACGAGCTGCCGCCGCTCCATGGATGAACCGCGCTTGGCAGCCGATCCTATAGCTATATAACGCCCGGCGCGACCCTGAATTTCATAGCACCATGTGTGCCGCCACTGCACCGAGGCTTTAGCTGCCGCTATCATTTTTCCATCGCAACGCACCGAACGCCTGGCAGTTATACCTCAGCCTTGGACCTTCGACCGAGACAGGCCCGATGAGCGGATGTTGTTCGGATCTCGAGTTTTGCGTGTCGTTTTGCAGGCCTGGTAGACGGTGGGGTCGTTTTCTGTACTCACGTGGTTTCTCTGCTCGAAAGCTCCCACGACAAGCATACTTGGTATCTCAGTCTCAGCTCGTACGCCAGACCGAACCAGCGTCAGTGTCGACGGCGGGCAGCCTGTGTTAAAAATCCATCCATCTCTCCATCTCTTTTTTTTGGAAAAGCAGCCCAGGGCCCTGCATCCGTCACCTGCTCTTCTGTCCCACGATAATCTTCGGAAGCGGTGAGCTTTTGCATTCATGAAGAGATTTCCGCGGCGAACGTTGTGTGCCGACTACTCAAAAAGGCACAAACAGAGAACTGAAAAAGGACGTAATTTTCGCAGTGTAAAGACCCTCAATGTCGCTGCTCTCAAGAAAGTCCTACTTCCCGAAGAAGCTCTCCGAGTACGAGAAAGTGACTTCATCTGTCAGAATTGTTACCGTCGGTTCAAGGAAGACATAGATAATATGCAGGCAGAGTCAACCGAAACATTCGAAGAATTCCGCCCTGGAGAAGAAATCGTAGAAAATTTAAACTCCAGTGTCAACCTTACCTCCGAAATCTCGCCCCTAAAGCCACCGAGCGCTCTAAAAAAACGCCTCAGACTTTCCTATGCAAAGCGAAAGCAGGAAGAGGTGGCAAGAGCTATGTTGACGAAAATACGATCAGGGATACAGGCAGCATATAATATCCCAGAGACTTCGCGTGCGTCACAAGAAAAGTGTGCGCAATGCAGCAGCTGGGAAGACAACCTACATGCTGCCTACAATGGGTGTACGTCCTTTCAAGAGCGTTGCCAGCTGCTGACACTGCTACCACGCAACCTAACCGTGAAATATGTGCAGGAAGTTATTCCAGAGGCAACGAGGTACGTTATTCAAAAATCGAAGAAGATGATGGATGAAGAAGGCCTATGGTCAACACAGGAGCGATATACAAGATGTAAGCTACAACACGAAAACATTACCACCGTTTTAGAATATTACACCATGGATGAACTCGATTGCTCTAGACAGACACCGAACAAAAAGGATGTTGTGAGAATCGAAAAGGAGGGAGAGAAGGAATGGGTATCTAAACGGTTCATGACGCGGTCCTTGCGAGAAGCATTCCGCCTCTACAAGCAAGCTCACCCTGCCTCCCAGGTTGGCCTCACAAAATTCATATCCTTGCGTCCTAAGTGGGTGAAATGCTCGCCACAGTGGCAAGTGTGTGTTTGCGTGTGCTGTGCAAACTTTCAGTTGTGCCTCGTGGGACTGCAGAACGCCTCCGGAAGGTCGCTTTCTCCCGATGATATGCAGAGTCTCTGCGTATGCCAGGAACCTACTGCGTCATGTTTCCTCGGGAATTGTGAGCACTGTCCACAAGATGGCATTTTCACTTTGGAAAATTTTGATATGAGCAGCGAGGACGAGGTGTTGATTGCTTCATGGGAATACGGTGAGCTAGTTAAAAAAACTCTGACCGCTTCATCATTTATGAGAGAATTTCTAAGAATGACCATGAAATGGATTCCCCACTACTATATCAGATCTGTGCAAGCAAAAGCAATACATGAAGAAAAACAGAGCTGCGAGAGAGGTGCAATTGTTTTGCTTTTTGATTTCGCCGAAAACTGGACAGTTGTGCTTCCAGACGCAGTACAAGTGTACCATTGGCAGAAAAAGCAGGTCACCATGTTTACCTGCGTTGTCACGTCAAGAAAATCGACTCGGAACTACGCCGTTATTTCCGACGATATGTCTCATGATTCAGCTCATGCATGTTTGGCTCTGTCGAAAATCAAAGCGCACCTCGAAGATAACGCGCCAATCTACACCAAGACAACACATGTGAGCGACGGGGCTCCCGCTCACTTCAAGAATAAATATCAGTTTCATGAGTTACAACGTAGTGAATGTCAAGAGACGAAATGGATGTTTTCGGCCACTGGACACGACAAGAATGCTTGCGACGGCGTTGGTGGGCTTGTGAAACATCGAGCATCACACCACAACTTGCGGAAGCCTGCAAGTGAGGCCATACAAACAGCCAGCGGCTTCATGGACGCAATTCAAGGAACGCTAAAGAACATCACCATTCTGGAGCTCCCACAGAGGGAGCTTGCAGACTTTCGCGAAATGAAGGAAGAATGGAAAACGGCAAAGAAAGTGCCTGGAGTTCAGATGCTCCACATGTGGAAGTACGTTCAATCAAATGAAGGCAGTGCATCCTACGTCGCCTCCACCGCTGTTTCGGAATGGAAGAGACTGTGATCTGGTTTTTGCTTCGGGCATACCGAAGTCAACTGCTGCCATTTATTTCTTGTTACGATTTTCTGAATTGCAATCTGCACATAAAGCGGCATACCATTTGTAAATTGTGTCCCGATTAAAACTCCTGCTGATTAAAAACCTTGCAGATAAATTGTCCCCCTCAGAAGACGACGTTTTGTCTCCTGACAGTGCCCTGTAGAACCATTGAACACAGAGGTAAACAGATGCAGGTGCGGAAACGTCGGCTTCAGGAACACATTAATATTCATTTTTATATATAAACACTTTTCAAAGCACCGATAAATGATCTATCTTTAAAGAATCGATTACATACCGATGTAACTTAGGATGATAAATTAGGCAATACAAAAAACGTTTGACCGCCGCCAGCCAGTTCTTGAGACATCAGGTGAAATCGCGAATTTATTCCCATTTTGACGTATCAAGAACGCCGCTAACAAGCGAGTAGAAGCTCTACAAACATTGAGGATGGTTCGGATATTGTGGTAAATAAAATGTAACCAAGTTCAGTGAGTGCTAAAACAAATTTCTGAGAGCTACTATTTCTAAGAGGCAGTAAAAAGCAACTCTAGGTAACAAAAACATGAACTCAGTTTTGTATTCATTTTCATACTTTAAAACAATATAATGCAACACTTTTTGGTACCCTAATATTATCGAGTATTGAGGATTATTCAGGCAAATTTTAATGAAATTCAATGATGATGTCTTTTTTTAAATCCAAGGCCAAATTGTCACTTTTTTGACGTTTTTGAACTTCGGCCAAATTTGAGGCCATATTGAAAAATATCTGTCAAGTGTAGAACTACAAAACTTGCCTAAAGTGAGTAAAAATAGCTGGAAAATACTGAGAAAAAGATTCAGTGTGGAGATCTTTACGCATCTTGCCCTGAGGCGGCCCTGAAAAGTGCCTTTTTTGCACTGCATAGCTCTGGAAGCGAAGTTTGCGATTTTTTATTTAGAAGATTGACGCAGAAAGAAAATGTTTTTTTATTTGTTCGTATAGTACAAGTTGCAAAGAGGTAACGAAAAAATACTTATGTGCGGAAAAAATTTATTGTGCATGCAGTGAGGCTCCAAACTTGCAACTTTGCTAAGTGTCAAAAACGACGTTCTCCACCTCTTGTGACATACGATTTTTTTCCGAGAAAACTACGAAGTTTCTTGCAAAACTAAGGTTCATTCTTTTGTGTAGACACATTTGCCCATCAGATCTAAAATTTCATTGAAAACAAAAAATGGTCATGGGACCTCGATTACCGTTCTTATGTGAACATGCCCATATATATATATATATATATATATATATATATATATATATATAATGTACCAAGGGGGCCCGATTTTAATTAGTCATATCATAACAAGCCAACAAACAATTACATCAAGAACAGCATAAGGGAAATTACGTGTATTTCTGAATTGAAAATAAAAATTATAAATAAATGGAAATGAAAGTGGCTGAAAAAACAACTGGCCGCAGGTGGGATCCTGCTGGCAGTTGTTTTTTCATCCACTTTTATTTCCATTTATGAAGGTGACTCAAAAAGTCCTTGCCCCTATTTTTTGTTAACTAAAATAAGGTACATATATGTATTTACAAATATGTATACGTATCTTACACTATTTTTGCACATAGTCCCCACACTGGTTCTGACATTTGTCCTGTCGCAGCACTAAACTTGAGGTGCCCCTGTGCCACATTGTCATCAGTCAGCGAGGCATGTGGCCTCCCTGAACGCTCATTGTCATTCAAGTCTTCGTGGCTTTTCGGGAACTTGCAGCACCACCACCTCACACTTCTTAAAGCAAGACACCTTTTCCCATACATGGGCTGCATTTCCCTGCGGATTTGGATGCGAATTCGTTTCTTACTCCATAGAAAACAAATCACACTTAATTGCTCGTACGCCACGAACGTGTGAAGTACAACCGACATCTTCACCAGCTGACAGCAGCGCAGTGCCGCAGAGATACCAGCAGATAAGGCCGGGTCGGTCCAGAAAGGTCCACCGCTGGGAATGGACGTTTTGACTTTGCATTTACAGCCACAACTTGGCTGAAAAAAATAGGGACAAAGACTTTCTGATTTGCCCTTGTATTTATTATTTCTTTAATTCAATCAAGAACTACAAGTAATTTTCCATATGCAGTTCTTGGTGTCATTTTTTGTTGGCTGCTTATGATATTACTGATAAAAATCGGGCCCTTCGGTTTCCTTACTTCTCGTTCATTACATAGTGAGGGTCTCTAATCCAGCAGTTTTGATACCTTCAGGTAGCATGTGTGGGTTTATTGACCAGTTTCCCTCACCCAAAAGTTTCATGTACACGTGAGTCTGTGGCAGAAAGGATGGTCCATGTCTACCACCAAGGCCGTGAGTGGTGGCGCTGGCTAACACTCCCAGGGTTAGTTGTTAGTAGATAAACATAAATACCTGAGAAAGTGAATGGGAAAATGGCGCCACGCTAGCTCATTTGGTAAGAGCATTGCACGCGTAATGCGAAAACGTGGGTTCGTATCCCACCTGCGACCAGTTCGTTTTTCATCCACATTCATTTCCATTTATTTATCATTTCTTTAATTCAATTAAGAACTACAAGTAATTTCCCCTATGCTGACCTTGGCGTCCTTGTTTGTTGGCTTCTTATGATATGATATACACATATATGCTGCAGTGGACTGTCTTACGGACCAAGGGACCAGGGAAATTGGTTCCGTTTATCAGGAGTTCCAGTTATGGTTACTGAGAAACATTGCAGAGAACATTGCATGAATACAAAATCAGCCAACCATGAGGATAGTGTTCAGTTTAAGCAGCAGTTGCGTTTAAGCGATTTACATTTATCGAAGTTCCACTGTGTGTGTGTGCGTGGAGAGAGAGAGAGATCACCTGTCAGACACGGTGACGAAAGATGCCGTTTCATGCCGTGTTGACAATATATTAACAATGGCGGTATGAAGCAAAGCCAGCCATGCTTTTGCATCCACTCTGCCTCCACAGCTGATAGTGTCACCCGCAGTGGGACGACACTGTCATGAAAAGCACCAGCAGGTGGGAGTGAATGCTTTGTCTGCCTCTCACTTCAACACGTCTCCGAAACTCTAGATTACACAACCTCCTGTACTAAAGGCGCGGGAAGACGACGCACATGATGCCACGCCATCTCGGCACGCTCAGTCTTTGCATATGCGGCGGTTTACCTCTAAAATGGCGCGCTGACAGCTATGCACCACCACGGCCATGTTAGAATAGGAGGCACGCCAACCTACCCCTCACTCACTCCCCTCCCCCTTTGCTCGCACGGGAAGATGACGTTCTGCAGCTCATCAAGCCACCATCCTTCTTGGTTCACCCTCCCATGCTTTCACTTGCAGCTAAAGCATACTGCGCACTGGGCGCATAAGATCTTACCGCACTTGGACTTTGTACCGAATATGACGCTCCTGTGCTTCGGCAGTTGCTCTTGGTCGCAAGGCGTGTGATATGAGAGGTGTGTTGTTTGTAAGCAGTCACTGCTCGTAATTGAACCATTTTGACCATCTGCTTCCGTAGAAGCAGATGTCTCGGTATTTTATTTTTTATTGGCTGGTATGCCTTCACGGCGGCACCGAAACTTCATTATGTTGAAATCATGTATAAACGCACTTCATTATATTGAGGTTCAAATAAATGGTGTTCTGTAGACATGTTATAAAAAGTTAAATACTTTGTTATGTAGAGAATTTCATTATATTGAAGTTTGCTATACCGAGCTTTAACTGTACCATATTTGTATAGTAATAATAATATTATTATACCTCACCACTTTCTCGCAAAAGGTGAGCAGAGTTCGTTAGTTTTGTAACACCTGCATTTATAATTATCCTTTATGGAAGTGTAGACTTTAAAGCGAAATCAGGAATTGTCAGAATCTCTGGACCTGGACAGGCCGCCAATGGAAGCTGACCCTGGCAACTTTTAACACCCGAACTCTCTCGAGTGAGGCTAGCTTAGCAGCACTCTTTGAGGAACTATCAGACATTGTTTGGGAAATCATTGGCCTTAGTGAGGTTAGAAGAACTGGTGAGGCTTGTACAGTGCTGACTAACGGCCACGTCCTCTGCTATAGAGGATTTCCAGATAAGAAGCAATATGGAGTAGGATTCCTAATCCATAAGGACATAGTGGGCAACATCGACAAATTCTGCAGCATTAATGAGAGTGTAGCAGTAGTCGTAATAAAGATTAAAGGTAGTACAAGCCTACGCTCCAACCTCCAGTCATGACAATGATGAAATAGTCAAGTTTTAGGAAGATGTTTAATTAGTGATGAGAAAAGTGCAAACTCAGTATACTTTAGTAATGGGCAACTTGAATGCAAAAGTGGGGAAAAAGCAGGCTGGTGAATAAGCGATTGGCAAATACGGTGTCAATTCTAGGAAAACTTGAGGAGAGATGTTGCTAGAATTCGTGAAAAGGAATAAGCTGCAAATAATGAACACTTTCTTCAGGAAGCGTAGGAACAAAAAGTGGGCCAGGAAAAGCCCTAATGGTGAAACAAGAACTGAAATTGATTTCATACCTTCTGTCGATCCCAGCATAGTGCAGGATGTAGAAGTGTTGGCTAGGGTAAAGTGCAGTGGTCATAGGATAGTTAGGTCTAGGATGCACCTCTATTTGAAGAGAGAAAGAGTAAAATTGGTCAAGAAGAAGCAGGCCAACCTAGACACAGTAGGGGTAAAAGGAGACCAGTTAAGGCTGGCACTTGCAAACAAATATGCAGCCTTAGAACAGAGAGATGAAGATGAGATAGAGGTAATGAATTAAAACGTACCTAAGCTGGCTCCAGAAGCAGCAATGGGAGATAAGGCACCAAGGCAAACAGTAGGTAAGCTTTTCCAAGTAACAAAGGACCTAATAAAGAAATAACAAAAAATGAAAGTGTCCAACTCAAGAGGTCAAATAGAATTCGCAGAACTGTCAAAACTGATCAAAAGGAGAAAATAAAGGATATTCGAATTTGTAACGTGAGAAAGACTGAGGAAGCAGTAAAAAATGGGCACAGCATGAAATCAGTGAGAAGGAAACTTGGCATAGGACAAACCAAGATGTATGCACTGAAAGATAAGCAGGGTAATATCATCAGCGATCTCAAAGATATAGTAAAAGCAGTGGAAGAATTCTATACTGACCTGTACAGTACCCAGACCAGCCACGATACCTCCATTTGAAGTAGTAATGAACAGGTTGCAGAGGCTCGTTCTATAACTAGCAATGAAGTTGGAATGGCCTTGCAAGACGTGAAATGGGAAAAAGCGGCAAAAGATGGAATAACAATCCACTTAATGCTTGAAAAACTTGTGGCCCTTCATACGAAATGTCTCACAACTTCAAGGATCCTATAGAACTGGAAGAATGCCAACATTGTACTAACCCACAAAAAGAGAGACATTAAAGAATTGAAAAATTAGGGGCCCATTAGCTTACTTCCAGTATTATATAAAATATTCGCCAAGATAATCTCCAATAGAATAAGGGCAACACTGGACTTCAATCAACCAAGGGGACAGGCTGGCTTCAGGAAGGGATACTCTACAATGGATCACATCCATGTAATCAATCAGCTAATTGAGAAATTTGCAGAGTACAATCAGCCTCTTTAAATGGTTTTCAAAGATTAAGAAAAGGCATTTGATTCAGTAGAGATATGAGCAGTAATAAAAGCATTACATTATCAAGGAGTACAGGATGCTTACGTAAATGTCTTGGAAAATATCTAGAGATTCCCCAGCTACCTTAATTATCCACAAGAAAAGTAGGAAGATACCTGCAAAGATAGGGGCCAGACAAGGAGGCACAATCTCTCCAATGCGTATTAAATGCGTGCTTGGAAGCTTGGAATTCAAGCTATTAAACTGGGAAGGCTTTGGAGCAAGGATCAACGGTTAATATCTCAGCAACACTGAAGACGAGTTACAGCAGATGATTGAGGACCTTAACAGAGAGAGTGTAGAGTTGGGTTGAAGATTAATATGCAAAAGACAAAGGTAATGATCAATAGCCTGGCAAGGGAACAAGAGTTCAGGGTCGCCAGTCAGCTTCTAGAGTCTGTGAAGGAGTATTTTTACTTAGGTCAGTTTCTCGCAGGGGTCCCTCATATATCGAGGGACCCGAGAAAGAGGGGGGAGTGACTCAAGAAGTGGGTGTGCGCAAGAGCGGGCTGCGCTTTAATGTGATGATCAAGGCGTGGGAAGGTACAATGGGCGAGCCTGATGTGGCATGCGCTGAAAAACGACCTGCAGTGATAAAGCTTGTGAAAATGGGAAAGAAGTCCCATCAGTGTTTAATTTTCTAGAGAAGGCAGATTTAGGGGTATTTTAACGTTAGTGCTGCTAAACGTCCATGAGTAATCTTTCGTAATGAAGCGGGCTACTTTGTTTTCGACTGACTCGAGCTTGTTTGTAAGGTATGACTGATGCAGGTTCCAAATAAAAAACGCATACTCCATTGTTGAACGAACCAGTGTGGTATAGGCTAATAATTTAGTGGAATTGTTTGCCGGGTAAAGGTTAAGCCTGATGTAGCCAAGGATTTTGCACACGCTACTAGTAATCACATCAATGTGTTGACTCCATGAAATGTTTAAAGATAAATGAAGTCCCAAATATTTTATTGTGTCTGCATGTGCAATAATAATGCCGTTCATTTAATAATGCTTAAGGTTCAGGTTACTAGCTCTAGGTTCAGGTTACTAGCTCTAGTGAAAGCTATAGCCTTAGTTTTTGAAACATTTATTTCCATTTGCCCCTGTTTACACCAGCCAGAAATTTTCACGGGGTCAGATTGAAAAGTGTCAGTGTTGGACGGGTTAGTTATTCGTCTATAAAGTATGCAATCATCTGCAAATAGTCTTATTGTAGATTTAATATTATTGCTGATGTCGTTGACGTATAGCAGGAATAAAATTGGTCCCAATACAGAGCCCTGCAGTACCCCGGATTTTACTAGTGATCCCGGAGAAAAAAAATTCATTAGCAGTTAAAAATTGGTACCGTTTAGTTAAAAAGTTACTAATTCAATTCATAGTCCTGCAGTTTATATTAGAATGGCGAAGTTTCATTAATAATTGGTTAGGAGCTGCCTTCTCGAAAGCCTTCGCAAAATCAATAAATTTAGTGTCTATTTGTGCTGAGTCGTTAATAGCTTGGTATAGGTCGGAGACTAGCTCAAATAACTGCATCTCGCGTGAGCGACCCTGTTGGAACCCATATTGGTTAATGAAAAGAAGATTGTGCTCTTTTAGGTATTTCATAATTGCTGATGATGTAATGTGTTCTAATTGTTTGCATGGAATACTGGTCAGTGAAATGGGTTTGTAGTTAGAGACAGATGGTGGGTCACCGGACTTAAATATTGTCATTATTTTAGCTATATTCCATCCATCAGGAACGCATCCTGAATCAATAGATTGTTGGGAAAGAGAGTCGAAAATGTGAGATATCAATAGTTTTTAGTAGTTTTTGACAGATTCCATCTGGACCGGGAGCCGAGCTGTTACAAAGACGATCAATAGCAGTTTCAATGCCCTTTTGGGTGATTATGATATGATTCATCGTGGATGTAACAGAACCGAATTCAATGTTAGTGGGAACGGGAAGTTCACTTGTAAAAACAGAACAAAAGAAAGAATTTAAGGCATTAGCGATGTCTGATGGTAAAAGGAACTCTTTGCCTTTCACTATGGGTATGAAGAATGATGATGATAGTTCGGGGGTATTACTTTTGGGAAATAGCTCATTTTCCTTATTATTATTTGTTAAATTTGCATTTATTTGTGACATTTGTTTCATTATGTTTTTTTTTTATTTTGCACTCTGATTCCCTTTCACATGCTTGCTTTATTTCAGAGCTCATTGAGCATGTGGCAGACAAGGCAGCTTGCAATTACCCGCTGTTGTTTGTCAGTGGGGAGCTTGTTGGTGGTATTGATAAAATAAGAAATCTGGATGAACAAGGACTGCTGGCCCACTTGAGTGCCCCGGGAAACCTGACATTGAGGTATCCACCTGTTGCTGGTGTTAAATTCAGTCCTTAAAGGGCAACTCTGGCAATTTTTTGACCGTGTCAAAGTAGTGGAATATTTAGGTTCCCGAGACCCACCTGTCACACTCCTGATAGTAGAACTGTTCCGCTAGTTCAAAAATAATATTAAATAAGCAAAAAAGCGCAACAACGAAACCGAAACTTGACCAAGCAGCCAAGCGAACCTCTTCGTGTGACGTCACGAGTGTCCCTAGCGGGGCAGGCACGCAAGGCACGCCGGTCTTGCCCACTGGGCAAATGAAACCGGTGAAGAGCAAACGCTCAGCTGATTCGTGACCGCGCCGGACCTTCAGGTGACAATGTCAGCTGCACCAGCTCTTCAGAACTGTAAAATATTGACAGCTAAGATTCTGACAAATTCAGCAGCCACGAATCGCTGTTCGTATTTGACCAGCCACCATGAGAGCCAGCGCCCATGTACTACATATCGTGCTAAAACATGAATACCAGGGGAAATGGTATTCAAGCGCTTCCCTGAGAAGGGTTCAACCCTTCTCAGGGAAGCGCTTCGCGTGCTGACTGCAAGATGTGGAGCACGGCTTTCCACATTTGTATTCCACAAGAATGCTGTTGACAGTCCAAAGCACTGACTGGTGCATTTGTTTACATCTGCAGGTACAGTGACCGCTCGTCATTCCCTTGAGATAGTATAATGCTAGCCGCTCATCGGTGACATCAAATAATGTCAGAACATATCAAAACGGGTAGATTTTGTGCATGGAAGCACCGTTACATCACTCTGATTTGTTCTGATATGAGCGACCACACATTTTCAAAAACAGCAAGCGGGAGACTGTAGTGTGGGAGCATTGTTATGCTGCCTATTTATCATTCTTCGTGTTCTCTTAATGCACACAATGCGTTCCGTAAGGTAGACACAGATGAGGACTTTGCGCATATGATTGTTCATTACGAGAAAGCGTAGTTTTCTCGCGGAAAAGCCGATGCCAATATTGACACTGTTGGCAGGTGAACGAGGCACTTGTTTGTGCTGCTATATCGAGAGGCATAAGCTTGCTGCCTGTTTGGGATACGAGGCAAGAAATGCACCTCAGAAGCTAAATAATGAGTCTGCATCACAATAAGTAGAAATACACCCATGTGTGTGGTCACATTTAATTTAGGGAAGTGCCAGTGAGTGTGGCTGCCAGCTTTCCATCAAAAACAGCAATATATTGATGTCGATACTGCTCCGTGTCGTCGCTTCTCGCTTTTTGTGTGTGCACTGTACAAAATGAGGAATGGTTTATTTCAAATCCGTATGGTCAAAACTGAACTACAGGAGTTTTCTTCATCCTGATGGCTTAATTAGCTTCAGGTCAGTCGCTCAGGTCCGCCAGCTGTAGATGCGTGAACTACGCGACTGTGACATATATAGGCTTAACCTCGGCTGAACACTATCGGCATCGGCTCAAACTGTGTGTGCGGATGACCAGGGCTGAAGTTCGTGCAGCCAGCAACACAACACCACTTGCCTCCCATCTCTTGCCCATCTACACGGAACGCAACTTCTCGCGATAGCAACTTCTCACGCCATGCAATAGCTCATGATCGTCAACCCCTCGACGCTGTCGTCTGCATGATCCCGGCATGCTGTGCATGGAACACTCCTGACGTCATGTACAATGTGCCCTGTAATTGAAGAGAAGGTAAAGTAGGGTGTTCGAGGCAACAAATAAATTCATTTGTAAAATATATGTGGAACTTTCAAACCTGCTTTTTTGAGGACATAACGGAAGTGTTCAGAGGAACATACCCAGCGAATTTGATCGACATCCGTTGACATCGAAAAATGCCGGAGTTGCACCCCTTCTCGTGCATACCTGCCAACTCTTCACAAAAGTTTTGTAAATTTGAGCTCATTCTATGGTTTTACGAATGTTGCATCAAGTTCTGCAAAAAATGTTTATGAAAATGTTTTAACACTCTTGAAAAATGGAGCAGTGCAAGATTGCAAAAAAATGTATACAAAAGAAAAAAAATTGTGATTTTACCTGCACTGCACTCTTGTGGTTGTGCAATATTCCTTATACCAAAGGGGTACTTGCTTTGAAAAGTTTATTCAGACAGGTTTATAAAGCATGTGAGATGGGCAACAGCAAAGTCCAGAAAAAGTCACTGTGATATAAAAACTGTCTTGCTTGTCAGTATCTGCTATTCTAAGTTTGCTGCTGCTTAAATGCTGTGTCTTAAGGAAGAATATTGATAATCAAGTGAACTTGTATCCCTCTGTATATCTCGCAAGACGGGTGTGCCCAGGACAGACTTCAAAAAATGTGTGCTATTCCTCCCTTGTGTTCGTAGGATTTTTACAAATTTTAATGTTCAAAAGTTGGCATACATGTAGTAACATTAATATGTACTCCATCCCAATAGCTCTCAGAGCACTATGGAGATGTTGAATGTTGCTAATCAATAGGGGCTGTGAGTGCCATTGAGGATGTGTTCACCCTAGCCCGGTTGTCTGCTTGTCATCTGCTTGCACCTGTGTGACTCCCTGTGCCCAATGATTGTAGTTCATTTCTGCAGTAAAAGCTACAGTCAACGCACCACAGCACACTCGGGGGTGGAACTCCTGTTCCAATTGCGCCATTTTAATACAAACAGAAATTCCTGCGCCAAGCTACACCAAACACAGAAAATTGACTGAAATTGTGCCACGCTGCGCCAGAGTGGCTTTGGTAGTGGCCCTGAACAGCGAGTGGATTCGTTATCAGAAAGAAAAAAAAAGTATACAGCTGTACAGTGTTACATAATTTTCGGGCTTATAACATGCACTTTTTGGCGCTTCCAATAAGTGGCCGGCTTGCGCGCGGCCACTCCCGGCTGTTATCACTGCTGTCGGAACGGCCAGGGTGGCTCTATTTAGGGAGTGCTATAGAATACGGTTGAATAGGCCGAGCAGCACGGCGTTCCCTAGCTGAGATGCAAAATAACAAAAAGTAGGCTTAAGGTGCTGCGAATTAACTAGATATTCAGAACTACATCCAGAAGTGCTTGGATTTAAAGTGAACGGAAGCATCAACCGGTCAGCAGTCAAGATAAGCAAGCGAAGTTGAGAGTAGTGGCGGAAAGAAAGCAGGGAAGAGACTGATATGACTGGATTTGTTACAAGCACGTAGCAGTGCAAGGTAGATAGAGAAGTTTTGAGGAAGAAAAAAAATATTAAAGAGATGCATACAAAAAAGCTAAAATGAAAAGCATGTATGACTAACTGCCTGACTGACTAACTGCCTGACTAACTCAGGCAGGCTAGGTGACTATTTGTCACCGCCAGGTTTCAAAGGGGAGGCCAATAAATCGTCATCGTCATCGTGTTAGGGAGGCGCACAATGCATCGAATTCAGCGGGTGAACATCTGTGTCCCCAGGACTCTTATAGCATAAAAATATTCCAATCTGTGTTTCTGCCCATGTGGGCAAGGCCTGAGCCAATTTGATCTATCACATAGGGCTAAAAACAGATTGGTATAGTTTTGCGTCATACCATTTCAGTGTCAATTGTTGCTCTATGGGTCTGTGGTGACATATGGGGACCCAGAAATTATGTTATCGTGTCGATTGGACTGCATAATTTGAGAACATTTTCTGCTATCATCATGAGCGTTGGTGCGGGAATATATACTTTGATCGTAGTGCCACCGATGGTTTTGGATTTATAGAAAAGCATGCACCATGCTGCCGCTCTACCCACTCTTTCATATTATAGTAGTACGGGATAGCTACAAAGCGGGCTTCTACTGCCCCGCGGTCTGATCAGCTTGCGGCAAGGCGAAACTGTTTTTTTATGTTGAAACAGTTTTCAATAAACCACAGTAGTCCATAACTCTGGCTTCTTCGTACAGTATGTTGGTGAAGCGCATTTCCGGGGCACTTCACTCACACTGTCGAGACATTAAAGAAAAATGTATTTATAAAAAATATCTTGAGCTACTTCTCGAAATTTTGGACTCACTATGGCAGAATCCATGTCCTTTGTGATTGCTACCACTAATTAAAAGTTTACAGGTACTATTACCAAAATTTGCATGCACTAGACGGTTTCAGTATCAAGGTAATCTGCTTCAAAATTCAGCTTAGGACATTGCTTAAAACAGTTGCAGTACAGTGCCCGTTTTGGTTTATTCTGGGTTTGTCGTGGTTTAGAAGTGCACTGCCATATGACATATTCCATTATTCCACCAAAATTCAGATTAGCCTGCTCCAAGCCACTTCAAAATGAAATTTTGTCTGCTCCAAGATGAAATTTTGTCTGCTCCAAAAATTGCTCCTAAATGACTTTGGGCACTCCCACTCCTGCACACTGAGGTCGAAGTTATCTGGCTCTTCCGTGCCCTCTATGCCATGCCAGAACTTTTTAGGTGAGGTAATTTCCCAACTTAGCGAAGTGGTATGACATGTGTTCACTCACATTTGTAAGTTCTACTACCTTTGCTAACTGGACATGTCACTTTGTTCCAAAGCTCTTTCTAAAGTAGTTCTAGCACATTTAAAGCTACTTGCTTTAATAAAAAAATCTACTTTTGAGCAGTACTGCTCAGGCGACACGATAAGTAATGCACATGGGGCCATATTGTAATAGGCAGTGCACTTCCGAGCCACCAACCTGTGATGTTGGTTCTCCGAAGAAATTCACCGCCGATTACGATATTCCCTAATGCAAAATTTGATTGCAGCTGTATACGTGTTTTCATTTTGCAATATATTGGCTGGCGCGGACAATCTGTCTCGTGCAGCATGTTGCAAACAGAGCGAAGTGCAGCGCAACTGCTTCGCCAATCGTGACACGTGGGCGCGATTCACTGCAGCCGTTGCTGCTAACAGACCTCCGCTTATGCAGCGTTCTGTTTCCGTTCAGACGACGTGCGCTACTCTAGTGCCATCTCATAGCCATCATCGCTGCACAGCTCGTTTTGCAGGGCACTGCGTTTTTCTTATCACGCCTTCACAGTACCATCCTCCTTCGCTGTACTCGTCGCACTCTCTTCGCTTTCACGGCCTTTCATCTGCATTCGTTTTTATCCTTTTGCTGTGCTCCAAAACAGTGCAGCTGCTCACACCGCACACTGTGCGATGGTGCCTCCCGCACAATTTCTCGTAATTTTCACGCTTTTAACAGTGGACTTTTTGCCTCTTCAGGCAAGTGGCTGGCACATGCGCGGCTGCTCCGGGCTGTTGTTGCTGCTGTCGGAGCGGCCAGGGTGACTGTATTTAGAGTGTACTGGAATCAAGGGGGTGATATGACTTGAATATGGTTGAGTAGGCCGAGTGGTAAGGGTTCTGCAAGCGAACTAGATATTAGGGAGGCACGTGCTGCAGTGGGTTCAGCGGACGGGGGTCTCTGCCCCCATGGCAGGTATAATGTAAAACTATTCCAATCTGTTTTTGTACCCACATGGGCAAGGCCTGAGCCATTTTGACCAATCACAAAGGGCTTATGGTGGATTTGGAATAAACACTGTGTGGAATAGTTTTACTTTGTGCCAGCCCAGGGTCAATTGCGGCTCTCTGGGTCTGCAGTGACATATGGTGACCCAGAAATTATGTTACCGCGTTGATTGGCTGCGTAATTTGAACATTATTCACCATCATCATAAGCGTCGGCGCATGAATATATACGTAGTTCGGTCATAGTACTACTGATCTTTCTGGCTTTACAGGAAAGCATGCGCCATGCCTCCACTCGACCCACTCTTCCGTATTCTAGTACACAATATCTATAAAGCGTGCTTCTACCGTCCCACATTCTGATTGGCTTGCGGCAAGCCGAAACTATTTCTGTTATGTAGGCTTTCAACAAACCACAGTACTTCATTACTGTGGCTTCTCCGTGCGGTCTGTTGGTGGCGTGAATTTCCAGGCATTAAAGAAAAATGCATATATAAAAGATGTCTTGGGCTACTTTTCAAAATTTCGGACTCACTATTGCAGAATGCACGTATTTAAAGCCTAAACCTTAGATGCCTCATGGGTAGAAAATTTGACCATCTGTCATAATGGCACCAAAATTTGGGGTCGAACCCTCGACCTTTGGTCTTAATTAAGATGAAGTCATTTAAGGCACAGTTAATTAAGATATATTTAATTAAGGCACTTGAATCCATGACCTTTGGTGGGAGAAAACAAGTACTAATAGGAAATAACGCATTTGAATAAGAATGTCAAGTAATTTACTGAACGTCTTGTGTGTGCACAGGCTTTCACCTTCATCCTCTTCAGCGTATGCTAAAGTGATTGTCAACTTTTTGTGATTGCTGCTACTAATAAAAGATCTACAGGCACTATTACCAAAATTTGCATGCATTAGACGGTTTCAATATCAGGGTAATCTGCTTCAAAATTGAGCTTAAGACTGTTGCAGCACAGCCGCTTCTGTTGGTTAAAAAATAAATTACGGGGTTTTACGTGCCAAAACCACAATCTGATTGTAAGGCATGCCGTAGTGGGGGACTCAGGATAAATTTTGACCACGTGGGGTTCTTTAACGTGTGCCTTAATCTATGTACACGGGTGTTTTTGCATTTCGCCCCTGTAGAAATGTGGACGCTGCGGCCGGAATTTGATCCAATGAATTTGTGCTTAGCAACGCAACACCAAAGCACTCTTGTTTATTCCGTGTTCCGTCATGGTTTCAAAGTGCACTGCCATATTCCATTGTTCCACCAAAATTCATATTGGCCTGCTCCAAACTGCTTCAAAATGAAATTTTATCTGCTCTAAATTGCTCCAAAATGCAATTTTGTCTGCTCCAAACCCACCGTGGTTGCTTAGTGACTATGGTGTTGGGCTGCTAAGCACGAGGTCACGGCGGGATCGAATCCCCGCCATGGGAGCCGCATATCGTTGGGGGAAAAATGCAAAAACACCTGTGTACTTATATTTAGGTGCACGTTAAAGAACCACA
The DNA here is from genome assembly GCF_023375885.2 of Dermacentor andersoni. Taxonomy (NCBI): domain Eukaryota; kingdom Metazoa; phylum Arthropoda; class Arachnida; order Ixodida; family Ixodidae; genus Dermacentor; species Dermacentor andersoni. The sequence goes on along the minus strand of NC_092814.1, from coordinate 50,742,257 downwards.
GGAGGTGCAAATTTACGGAGTCCCCCACTACGGTGTGCCTCATAATCAGATTTTGGTTTCGGCATGTAAAACCTCACAATTTAATTTCTTTTGTCTACTCCAAACTGCTCCAAAAGGCAATTTTACTTGCTCCAAGAATTCCTCCAACATGACATTGGGCAGTCCCACCCCTGACTTTGTATCTTCTGTGAAGTTGAGTATCATTATGAAGAAGTACAGATAGTGTCCCTTTTGTGTGTGTCCATGGGGACTCTGTTTAAATAAACGTAGTTCCTGCCATTTTCTGAGCATTGTTTCGTTTTCATATGATGCACTGTCATGTATGCATAACTTGGTGCTTTGATGTATGTGGTAGTACACATGCCTGCAACATTTTTTTTTTTTTTTTATAGTAAGGCAGCTTTACAGTGACTACCTTTTTGCCACATTATTTGCTAAAATCAAGGATGGAGCTATATTAGCTTTAGATTGAAAGTCATTGGTCCCTCTGGATATCTGCAAAAAAGTCATTATTTGTTTGATTAAATGATGTCATAGAAATTGCCGTTTCCTTTCTCATAGTTGCTTTGTGGCCTAAAATTCTGTAGTGCCACTAGCATGAGTGAGATTCCTGACCACTACTTCAGATTGCAGAAGCTCATCAATAAGGCACCCGTGATGGTCTTCATGAAAGGCTCACCTGACGCACCTCGATGTGGTTTCAGCCGAACTTTGATGGAGATGTTCAAGAAACACAAGTATGGCAGTCTTTATCTTTGGCTTGCACATTATTTTCAGTCTTGTTTTACTAGAAATAATCCGCATGGATACTGTACGCAGTCTATGTATAGTAAATGAAAGGCTGACTTTTTTTTCCTTTCTTTTCACATGGCTAATACATTTGACTATGACCATAGCACCTGCAAAAGTTGTGTGGTGTTGTGGTGCAGACTAACTATTTTTAAAAAAAAGTTACAAAACAGTATCAGTTTTTGTTTTACAATGTTCTCTGTTAATTTAATTCAAGGTCAGAATTGATTTAACCATGAATCTCATGCTGGCCTATATCAACGTAATGCGAACTACTATGATTTTCCCATCCCTTGAGAATTGTTGTTGGCTCGTTTGTACTGGCATCACATGGGCATATAAAAGGCCTTCGAACCAGTAGTCTTTTTACTGAACAGTGAAATGGGCACTACTCCACAGCAGCTTCAGCGGCTGTCAAGTAAATAGTCGACAGGGTTGCGTGAACTTAATCGAAGTCAACACTGTGTCCCTTAAAGGGTCCCAGAAACACTTTTCTAACTAATCATAGAATGACATCACAGAAATTACGTCGCCTCAAGAATCTCCTGCCATTTCCTGCTCAAAAATTTTTCAAATCCTTCTATACAAGCAAAATTAGACGCAGTTATTGGACCGATAAGCAGCTCTCTTTTTCCGTTCATTTCCACTACCGCATTCGAAGCTACACTGGGGAGACGGAAATGGGGCGCAAGGGAGCAGTGCCCCCACTGGCCCCGCCCAAAAGGTTGGACCTTTCGGCCGCGACACAGCTCGTGAAAGCACCCCACAGTGGCTGCAATATCTACGCTACGCTTTTCATCTCTGAAGCCACGCGCAGCAGATGCAGCAAATGTGAAATTGTATTTCTGTCGTTTTGAGATTGCAGACATATATTTCTCATACGTAGGGCACCTAAAGTAACTTTATTATTTTTTAAAACAATTTCAATTTGCACAGTTTGTATACTCTTGCCAGCCAATATCAAAAATGCACTTATTTTTTTCCTAATGTAAATATTTCTTATAATATCCAGCACAGGATGTTCTTTGTTTAAGGCCTGATTAGCTAATTAACAGCAACTTCCATGGTAGAGTACAGCACACGGAATCGATTCTGAATGTTCATAGTGTGGCATAAACTGTACGTCATGGTTTTAGGCCATTTCTAAGTGAAATTATAGGTTGTCAAACTTAGTCATAAAAAACACCCACCTTTATACTAGGAAAGTATCAAGGTGGGCATTTTTTATGACTTACGTTTGACAACCTATAACTTCGCTTCAAAATGGCCTAAAACACGACGACATTGTGCTGGAGAGAACAAGCAATTTTTCATCACTTTTGACACGAAATGTAGATTCCCTGCTGTATGCAGTATAATAATATTTGGCTTGCATGTCCACAGGAGCCTTGTTAACAGATCGGCATCATATTCTTACTATGTTCAAAAAGTGTTTCAAGGCCCCTTTCAGGCACGTGTCTTTACCGGGTTTCATGGCATCAGTCTTATTGTGAAGGGACACTAAAATGAAAAAAATATTCAGCTGCTTTAGCAAATTACGCTTCTAAAATGCCCCAAAGCCACTCTTAACCATGAGAAGAGGTTGGTAAGCCAGCAAATATGCTAAAACGAAAGACAAGTCACAGTGCTGCCTTGAAGTTCCCACACCAGCTTGCTATGACATCATAGATTTTGACGGCGTCTGCTTAGGCCTTGTTTAACTTTTTCGGTATATGTAGACTACATTGTGCTCTGAAAGCATGAAAGATTGAACGTAACAAGTTTAAGTAACTTTTATTCAGCCAGAATGGCCCAAATAAGAGAAAATACTTCAAAGTCAGTGACGTTACACTAGGACACCACTGCTGGAGTTTTGGTGCGACATTAAAAAGGTTAAACTTTATCTCTCTTGTTACCGGTAGAAATGTGCTCATTTTCGGTGCTTTTATGTTTTAATATTTTATTTCAAGACATAGTGTATCGCAGTATACACTGCGATACACAAAATTGTAGCCTGATCACTGGTGCTTCGAATGGATGTATAAGAGTAATAATTTCTCAGACAATTTTGTAGAATCCTTATGTGAAACTTCAAAGGAGCACCTCAAAGAATACGAATGAAGGTAATAATTGACTATTTTTAGTATACGTGCTGAGAGTAAAAAAAAAACATCTGAAATATACAAAGTATGCACCTGGTTCCTAGTTCCCAACTTTTGTAACTCAAATTATGGAACAAAATAAGTTATATGAAGATTTGTTAGCGTCAATACAAACTATAGTGATGCCTATGCTATGCAGGAGAGCACTAGCTTTGCAAATGTGAAAATGGTAAGTTCCTATTGTGCAGGGAGCATTCACCTTTACTCATTGCACTAGGCACCTGGTTTGTTTTTTACTGCATTCTTTACACTCGCGAAGCAATGGTTTACGAGTCAGGAAAGCATGCAGAAGCTTCCTCATACTTGATTATTGCGTTCGCTCAGCTTTTCTGCGCAAGCGAAATGGTCTAGTGTCATTTAGCTGGCTCTGGAGCCTCCATACACTTTGTTCAGTTCTTGTACAGTGCTGCGCAGTAACTTGAAGTGTTGCATAATATTGTACAGTAATTAATAAGGGAACTTGCACAGGCAGTGTTCAAAATGTAAGAGATTTATTAGTTAGCTGGACAAGCTGCAGTCAAAGGTCTGTCCAAAATTTACTGTATGCGCTTCTTAGAGTGAAAATCCCACACAATGGGAAGGGTTGCTTGTAGTAATTTGCGCTTACGCTGTCATAGCGCTGATGGATAAAAGCAACACATGAAGGGTAAAATTAGTTTGCACTTGATATTAGCCGAACACAATTATCAAAATAATGCGCACTCATGATGAGCATCTACCATTGTTTTAGACATTGTTAAAACAGCCTATACGTCGGATTGGAAAATTGACAACCCGAGAGAAGCTTCTGTGTCCTCACTGCTGCTGTCATTTAAAGGTCATGCCGAGTCGACCAAAGTGCAAATTTTGAAGTGTTTTGTTAAAGAAGTGCTAGGAGCATTGAAGGCTAGTTTCGAAGATATTCAGTCGAAACTTTATTTTTCCATACTGCCCAGTCTGCCAAAAACTGTCAACTCTGACTAATAGGTAAAAGTTCAGTCTTCATTTCAGATGGTGCATGATGTTGCTAGCAAAAGGTTTCCAACTGAAAAGTTTAACTGTGTAAGAAAAACTGTCAATCAAATTGGTCGACTTCTGTAGGCACTGTAATGAAAGAGTTAATCTTCATTTTCTAATGCAGTAATCAGTCTCAACTGATTTACTGTTTTTCTTTAGTGTTAAAGGCTTATCTTATGCATCAAAGCAATGCTTGCATCCAGCCATCTAACATGCTAATTACACCTAATTCCAGAGTCACCTTTGACAGCTTTGACATTCTGACAGATGAAGATGTGCGACAGGGTCTCAAGCAGTACTCCAACTGGCCAACATACCCACAGGTGTATGTCAAGGGAACACTTATTGGTGGCCTCGACATAATCAAGGTATGCACAGCAGTCACTTTGAACCTTATTTTATATGGTGCGATTTTGCTTGCAGTTTTGTACAGTTTTGTACGTTCCATGTAGATGGGCAATCGGGAGTTCAAAATACCGGGTTTGTTCAAAAATAAGTGACATTATTCCTCGAGTGGCCAGAAAAGGTGTGCCGCATTCTTGGGTTGTCATTTTTGGAGATAGGTACCTTCAATTTCATGTGACTATAGTGCAAGAAGCAGCTGTGTATAGGGCGTATAGGTATATACAGTCGTTACAGATAGACGAAAGTACAGTCAATGTACACACCGAATTCTCATTGGTGGCTACTGTATCAACTAGGATTCGTTAGTTTCGGTTTCGCGGAGCACCAGCGACATGGTTGATGACCATGCTGGCTACGTCGCAAAACGAAAATATTGCCAGTTCTTCTAGACTCAAAGGCCATATTGGCACTCAGTTGTGCATCATCTTGGGTAAACAGTGCTACACAGACATGGACAAGAGATAAGGAAGTCATGTAATAGGCACTGAACAGTCCGAAGAAATAATTAAAAAATTTTTAAAAAATATCTGCAATGGGTGATCAATACAAAAGAAAAAGTGTGAAGCACGCACGCGCGCACACACACACACACACATACACAGAGAGAGAGACAGACAGACAGACAGAGAGTGGAATCTCGGTTGCAATTGCAATAGCAAATAAGTAGATAGCTATACGAAGTAAGAATAGTAGTTTTATCGGCCATATAAACTTGTAAACATTCGCTTACTAACTAATCGCTTGACGACCACGGTGGAGTGAGTAATCGTGGCACCAGCAGCGAGCGAATTGACCTCCGTGCATCTCACGCTTCAACGCGAATGAAACGTCGAAAGCACAGCGCATACGAAGCTACCAGCACTACGCGCACTCTGCAAACATCGCTGATCACTTTGAAGATGAGGCCTGCACAGCCGCTTCGTAAGCAGCAGCCACTGGAGAAGAACCCCTCTCCCTCGCCGTTGCCCCGTGCCTTGCACGCAACAAGAGAAAGCGCACTTCCTTGATGCCGCACCCGAGAATGAGCCGTGTTCACCGGCTCGCACTCACACATACAGCATAGGGTGCTCGGCGACAATTTTATCGCCGTTAGACTTTATATGGGAAATAAAACATGGGAGGGGTCAGGGAGGACGAACAGGCGTAGAGGGGGTGAAATGTTCTGTTCGTTCAAAGCAGCACCTCGCCCGCTGCCATTGTAAGCATGCCAAGAGGAGGAATACCGTCAGCGGGGGAGGACTGATTGCTTATGAGCCCGTGCATATCCACGGCCGCAACCAAATCCCTACCCGTCTAGCCTCCTGCCCACAGTGCCGTTGGCTGCTTGCTGCTTGTGTGTTCGTATCAGCCGCAACGGAGTGATAAATGTGTACGGATCATCCAAATTTCTTTACATTATCCACAATGTACTTTGGCCGGGGAACTTGAAAAATTCATATCACAGCGAAATTCATATCAGCCGAATCCGTATCACTGAGATTTCACTTATATATGCACACACATATAATTCAACAATGACGATTTGAACAAGTGTCCTTGCAGCATATAGAAAGAAAATAATAAGACACATTGAAAGCACCATAATAAGTGCTAGCAATGCGAAAAAAAAAAAAAACTCTGGCATAGTCAAAATTCAGTTGTACTGAGCAAATCTTTCTCGAAGTTATCTGCACAAGCGACATCTGATGGCAAGTGTATTGTTTACTTTGCTGCACCAATAAGGTGGTGGTGGTGGTGGTAAATTAATTATTTTATTGTGCTGCAACAAGATTAAAATACTAAAGCCTGCAGGAAAACAGTAGTAGCAGTGTCACTAAATGTTGAGGCTTGCCCTGTTACTATGATGCCATTTTGAACTCAAAAGGCAGGTTGCCTCAACTTGCATTCATGAGAACATGGCATTTAGAGATTTATACTGCACTTACAGGCCATTTTGCACATAATTGCAGCTGCTTTATGGTTGTGCAGTGCAATTTCTGTAAGTGTTCAGATGGCATAAATATTAAGGATATTCATTTTCGTTCTCTAGAGCTATGGAATACCAAGAGTGCTGCAGGAGTTGCACTTGAGATCTTACAGTATCCCTAATTGTGTGCATTGTGGCTGTGAATTCCACACATAGGCATTAGTGAAGTGCCACAAGGGTTGCATACTCATTTCATGTATTCAGTCTGAGCTTCCTTGCTACCAGGCATCTAGCATAAAATTGTGTTTTATACATGGGGACATATGTTAATGCCAAAGCAAGGAGGTTTACTTGCAATGTGTAAAGACTGATAAAATGTTGTGTGTGTGTTGCAGGAACTGGAAGAGAGTGGTGAGCTTGCAGCTGCTCTAAATCCATGACTACCCAACACCTCATGCTCTTTCACATGAATAAACTACATTTGTGCTTACCTGGTCAGTGTGTTTGCTTATTCTTTTGCAGATATGTTCTATGAACATATGGCTTGTAGATTTCAGGGATGCTTTCACAACAAAATACAGACTTGCAACGTGCAGAGTACATGCGCAGTGACCCTGTAGGCGCCACGATTACAGTAGTCCTTGTCACTTTCGCACTGTACTTGGGTTCAAGGCAACATTGAGAAGAATGCCAAGGACAATGCCATTGATTGTGGATTTCTCCAGTGAAATTTTTGGTGAAGCTGGTGGGGCGAAGGGGGGTTACATCTCCTGAACCCCACACTTATTGCAGAATCCCTTTATTCTTCCCTTTCTGCCTTTTGATCTCGAAGTCTAAACAGATTTATCATGGTGCAAAGACATCATGCAAAGACATCATGCATCTTGCCACTCGGGACTACTACCAGCATGCTTTGCAGCAGCAGTGGCATTGTGAAACGCACCTTGAAATAGGTTTATTCCAAAAACCAGCGCTTAGTATTTGTTGTATTGTTGCACTCAGCTGCATGATAACATTAGTGATTGTCTGAATAAACTAACTATTTAATTGTTAATGTTGCCACCTTATGCAGTCAGATGCCAGATCCACATTTGCTTCCCTCGACAACCCTCTGCTGGGAAAAAAGAAGAATTATGGCTAAGTCACTGATGCAAACCACATTTAGAGTGACCTTGTGGTCCGACATTCGCCAACAAGAAGCCCAGATTGGCAGACTCACAAGTGTTGTTCTGGGATGCTGCTCCTTCACTCTTGAATACCTATGCCTTGACAGGTACGATTCATTGTTTCGGTGCAGCAAATATCTTCAGCTGAATACCAAGGTGTCAGAGTGACTCAATTAGTGGCTAATACCTGCTGCTTTGACTCACTGGCTATGGTGTTCTGCTGTAGAGCACAAAATCTTGAGTTCAATTCGTGGCTGTGGCGACTGCATTCTGATGGAGTTGAATGCAAAAACTGGCTTTTGCTTTTAGTAGCTTCGAAGTGGTCAAAGTCAACCCAAAGCCATCCAGTGCTTGAAGCCTACTCTGCAGCTTTGGGAAGTAGAACGATAAAACCAATAAAATTGGTGCACTCATTGTACTACTGCTGCTGCAAAAATGGAAATTCACTGTGCAGCATTACTGCTTTTATTTTTCTGAGGAGCTGCCCCGCTTTGTTACACCTATCTGCCGCAGGACAGACACAAGAAAGATAGCATGGGTGACAGATAACTGATATTGAAAAAAAAAATGTGCACATAGTTCAGACACTTCAGCTATTGATATAAGCAGGCAGCAAAGTTCATCTAGAACAATGGATGCTTTGGCAGTGCAGTTGGCATTTTCTTTATGTCGGCCAACTTCCCTACTACCTGATAAGCTTGATAAAATTGAGCAGTGTGTACATGCATATCCTTTTGCAGCAAATGCCATGCCTATTCGCCACTATGAGACAGATGTGTTCAGCAAAGACCATACGCATTGGTTCGAGCATTTTGTTTTTTAATATCCGATGCTTATGTTATTGGAACGCTAAACACAAACATCCCTTGGTGCTTGCATTAGACACTGTGGCATCCTTGCGGGTGCCCGAACACCTTTACTTTTCTACAATTTGGAAACCTGATACCCTTTCATTCTTCAAGTGCAAGGCAAGACATTGCATCTTTAATCCTTGTCCTCTGTGGGCACCTCTTTGAATCTCGCCATAAGAATTTTGGCGACGCATTTATCTTAATGCCTGTTGCACTGCATTTCTTGCAGCTGTGATTTCTGCAAATACGAACTTTGTATTAGTGTTTCACATGTAACTATCGCAGCAGCTGAGATTTTCGCATTTGCTAGCACCTAGTGGAAGACTGAATTATTCTTGGCATTGGGGTTATGCAGTCCGCTTCGCTGAAAATAAAGTGAAACAAAAGAGAGACTGTTTTCGTAAAATGTTTTTGTGTTTGAACTTGTCACTCTATCAAATCAACAAATAAGTGTCTTCACTGGTAAATGCTCCACCAGGCCACATGCTCAAGTTCTATCCAAGTCCAAAAATAATGAGCATGTTTGACGAATTTTGTGTGTTTCAGTGCCTTGCTTAGCCAGGGATTTTAATGCTGATCGACTCATGTAGGTTTGACATCCTAAGGCGACACTGAGGCTCGGAGAGATGACATTGTGGAGGATTCCATATTTTGACTACCTGGCCCAGTATAACGTAAAACTATTCCAATCTGTTTTTATACCAGATCAGCCATTAGCCCTTGTGATAGGTCAGTATGCTTCGGCTCCACCCCATATGGGTAGAGCCGAGCCATAGGTCAATATCAAGGAAAGGAGCTAATGGCCAATTCGGAATAAAAAGAGATTGGAATAGTTTTACGTTATATCGGCCCTGGGGTTCTGTAACATGCACTTAAATCTAAGTGCACGAGCATTGTTGCATTTTGGTCCCACAAAAATGAAGCTGTAGCTGCCAGGAATCCAACTTGCGAACTTGTGCTCAGCAGAGCACCATAGCATAAAATTCGCACAACCACCAATTTCTCTTGATATCAATGCTTTAACTTCTAAGTTGATGGTGTTTTTTGCAAAGAGTATGACAGTATTTGGTGGGTTTTTTGCTTTAGAATTCAACTTAAGCCCATGAAAAGGTGTGAAAAAATGGTGCAGCACAAATGATATATTAGGCATCTTGCAATAGGCATCTTGCATTGAGCAAACTAAAAAAATTGACCTTTGTCCAGAAATGTTTTGGTTTTCTGGAACAGAAAGTTGAACTGCTTGCTAGCACCTCTTATGGAGCCAACAACACCGTTCTGTTGTGTGGTACAGTACAAATCAGGGATTTCTGCACAAGGCTGTCTAGCATTAACTGCACCAGATCTTCATCTATTTTTTAAATGTTCCTCCCTTTTAAATCTCTGCAGAGGCGGCTAGAACGCCATGTCATTAGGTCTAGTCTTCTGTCCTTTGCAGGGATGTATGACAAAAAGCAACGCTCTCTGATGTGCCTCAAAGTGTTGACTTACCTTTGATTTGTACTTCTGTTACTGACGGGGCTTAGTAGTGATGCTTTCAAATAACCATGTTTCATCACATCAGACGAAGCCATTCTTTCAAGCAGGAATGTTTCATTAGTGCAATAGAGCCCAACTCAAAAGGGAGTGTGACAGTTTGCTTCAGTGAAAATAGTTATGAACAAGCGTCCCATAGCTGCAGTGCTTCTGAAAGAGAGCTGGCAGTGAATTAAATCTCACGTGACCCTTTCAAGGGAAGTTTCTGGAGCACTCGTGGGAACCTGTCCACACATCACTATTTGTGGCTTCTGTCTGGGTACTGCTTTTACATTACAGCTTCACTAGAAGAGAATCTCAACCTACATCAGTCCGAATTTTCCGTTCCATGCCACTAATAGTGTCATCCTGACATTTTGCTGTTCCTGCACTATGGTTCTGGCTATATAGTGAGATTTTACTGCTCAACAATACGCTTAAATCGACCTGAGGTATAAAGAGAATAGTCAAACCTCGCCATCACAAAGTCTCATCCAGCAAGGAAATAGCTTCATTGTAGTTATTTATTATAAGCGTATGCACTCATGTTGGCGAGAAAAAGAAATTATGATCGGATCTATGAAAAAGAAAGACGTGATATCTCTGACATGCCTGCAAAGGGTATTTTGTCAGCTTTTTGTGGATTTAGCGGCTTGCCGTGCTGATAGGTAACACTTGAACACTTCATTACAAACACACCCTTTGCACCGTTGTTAATACGCAACTGTAAGATTGGTGTGACAGGATCTGCACACTGTCTTGATGGCTGCAAGCCAGCCAAGCCAAGCTGCTGGCAAAACATGCATCCAGAATGCGCCATTTCAAGATGTTCTTGTTAAGCATTTGACAATTCTGGTACCAGAATACTCATTCTGAGCCATGTGCACAAAAATTTGCTTTGCTATCATATGATCAATGCTGCATTGGATATAACATGTTTAGTTTCATTATTGTAGAATACTAACCAAATAAAGCATGGACAATCAAATTTTAGAATTACTTTGGTATACACAGGTAAAGCACAGGGAATGTGGGAGATGGAAATTCAAAACGATGAGCAAAATGAGAACAAGATGAAAGCAGGCGCCAACGTTTCGACAAGTGGACTTGTCTTTTGCAAGGCAACATGCTCTTCTTGGCGCAGTATCTATAAGTAAGGCTCTTTTAAAGGGGAGAGAGGGTAAGGCAGGTGGGCGACGCGACGACTGAGGGTGTAGAATTCAAAACAAGGATGTGCTACTTAATGTTGAAAGAGCAAGTGTGGTAGCACCGCGTGTCAGCCGGTTGACATGTCACTGCAGGTTCCTCTTTTCATGGAAGTGGCCTGGACGATGAGGGAAAGGGAAGATTATCTGCTCCGCTGGAGGTTAGTAAACTTGCGTCTTCTGAAAGAGAGAATAAAAATAGCGGCAGAAAATAAATGGTGCTCATGGAAAATAAGAAATAAAAGAATAAACAAAACAAAGGAATTGATGAAGAGTTGGTATGGAGGTTGGATTATTACTGACAACCCAATAACAACAAAAAAAGGCAGCCCAGTTAAAAATAAGTGCTATTGCTTATAGTTTGAAATTTAGCATAGCGAATATATTGCTTAGTTTAGGGTTGCTAATACTCGAACCTCCCCACCTCCCCTTTCTTTCCTTTCTTTTGTTTAATTTTTTTTTTCCACAAGTACCATTTTCTGCTGCTACTTTTATTCTCTTCTTCAGAGAGACGGAAGTTCACTGCTCTCCAGCGGAGCAGATAATCCCCCCCCCCCCACTTTCCCCCGTCGTCCAGGCCACTTCCACGAAAGGAGGAACCTACATTGACACGTGAACTGGCTGACACCACGGTGGTACCACACTTTCCTTCTTCAACGTCGAGTACTACATCCTTCTTTTCAATTCTGCACCCTTGCTGCTAACACACCTTTGGTCATCGCCTCGCCTGCCTGCCTTGCCCTCTCGCCCCTTTAGGATAGTGTGCCGAGGAGAGCCTTGAAGAAGACAAGTCCACTTGTCGAAACGTTGACTTTTGCTTTCATCTTGTTCTCATTTTGCTAAATATGATACTTTGAAACCTATATCCATGTTAGTTTGAGGTAAGACTGTGTATCGTGTTTGTGGCACTTGCCTGTACACCTGACATCATTTATTACCCAAGTATAGAGCTACTACAGCTCCATTCTATTGCCTTGCATCATAAAACACAAATGGTACCAAAAAGAAGTACCAGACATAGCGGGCTCATCACGAACCACAAAAGGGGTCATTACTAATAATGAGGTGAGTTTATAGTAATGTTTTGAGGGATTAAGCACGCCAGCTTAGTGGCTTGCAAGTGCACGGAACATACCTACTAAATGAAAAAATAGTATAAGAATGACGGCACAAATAGCAGCAGTTAGATTACATCTTTTTTTATTCATTCAGAACACTATCGCTGTACACATCAAAGAGCAAGTAAACAGTATTTACATGAGTTGAAGTAACAATGGAAGAGTTGTGTTCCCGGAAGTGATGTGAGCTGTGGAGGGCACTATGGCCATAGAAGGGCATCACATTTTCTCACTGTTACAAGGGGTCCCCAAGAAGCAGCTCCCAGTAGCACCACTTCTATAAAACAAGGGGCACAAGTGGGAACAAAATGGAACGTTTATCTGCGCATGGCACAAGTGGAATAGTCGGCATAGTTGCTTCAGGAGACATCTGTATGATTGGTCTCATTTGGTGCCGCAGGTGGTTCAGGATCACTCACAAGCCCAAGCTCTCCGTTTTCCAAAGAGACGTGAGCATGACACAGCGGGCACTTGTCTTGTATGTACAGCCACTTGCGAAGACATGTTCGATGAAAGAAATGCTGGCACTTCGTGATGCAAGCTGATCGCATCTCGGAGTAGCAGATGGAGCAGACATCGTTGTGCAACAAGAGCTGCTCTGGTGTTGCCTCAGGAAGAGACTCAGTCTTCCGCACAGCCTCACGGCGCAGAAGGAAACTCTTCCAACCAGCTTGCATGCGCTGCCACACGTTGAAGTAGCAGTGGACGAGCAGGATGGATGCATTAGCCCAATTCCACTTGCCTGTTGTGGATTCCCAGAAACCCATTCCTACAACAAATAGAGCTACCAAAAACTCCAGAATTTTCGTCACTGCTCGAGCCACATAAATGACATCATCCAAAGCCTCCCAAGGTTCCGTGCGCCATGCATCATACACAAACAAACCATAGATGACTAGCAGACCCACTACCTGTACAGAGGTGAGGATGCAAGAGGAGAGAACAATCATCATCCAAAAATCAATGGGGAAGAGAGTAGACAATCGCCAAGTGATATGCAATGGGAAAGCAACAAGAAAGGTGCACATGCCCAAGGTCCGAACATGTCGTCCAACCTGCCGACTCTGTGATGCACTCAAAGCCAACACCACTGGCTCTGTAATCTCCAGCACTGACTGAAGCATAGATGACATGACAATGAACAAAATGATGAGCAGTACTGCCACTCGGCTGGGCATCTTGATTTCAGTAAGGCCAGTCTGCAGGGCCAGTAAGAGCATGGTGATGCCCTCTGTCCAGCCGCTGTGCAGTGGATTGTCATTCAGAAACGTAAAGCTCCCATGCAAAAATGCCTTGGTTCCCGACAGTGTGAAGTAAGCCAAATAGGAGACTGTTACTGATGAGGCAACCAAAGTCACAGGACTGGAGCAGACATTGCTAGCAGAGCTTAAAGCTAGCAGATACCATGGGCTCTCCCAAGTAGGGTAACTTTCTGCCAACTTTACACAAAACTCAATCAGCCAAAACACAAGAAAATGGGTTGGCACAAATAGCTTGTTCCAAAATAGTGTCATCAGACCAATCCAGCCAAAGCGCATGGTCAGCAGCAGTGTGTCCAGGTAAGTGTCTTTCAAGAAGCTGATCAATGATGGTACCTGGCTATATAGATAACACGCAACACTGACACACATCAGTGCATTGCCAAAATTATGGAGGACTTCAAGCGACTCTGGGGGAAAGTCCAGCACACGAGCCAGAACAGGAAGGGTATAACAGGACAAGATGGGAAGCATGGGCCGTGAACGGCTTTCTAGCAGCGCGAACACCATGCAGGCCAACACAATGTGGGCCAGAAAGGCAGTCAGCTGCCTTCGGGCAAAGCTTTCATCAACATCCAGATGTCGCGACAGACTTGTCTCCATCTGGATGTAGTACTTTGACAGGAGATGAGAGCTGAGCAGCAGCAGCGCGCTCACAAAGTTGGTGTAGAGAGAGCGCACCCGTGGAATGGGCAGCAACAGCAAAAGGAAGCCGTGGACAAGAACTGAAAGAAATTAAAAAAAAAATGCTTGCGTAAGTTAGCGTCGCTCTCAAGTAACCAAGTCCAAGTAGTTACCTAGGTTGGTCAGCACTGCGTTCAGGACTCCAGGAAGCGACATGGACTGCGGCACCGACTTATTTCGGTCATGCTGCCACCAGTAGTCAATAATAAACAAGCCCGGCACCCGCATGATAATGCCAACGGCTGCTTCCACTTGGGCTCTAGATGGCCTCATCCTGAAACCTGCATGGACAAGATGTTTACTTCCTGTGTAACATCGCGAGTCACTCGAAGTCCGCACGTGAGCTCTACAGACCGCGGATATTTCTTACAGGTTCGGTCATTTCGTAAACGAGAAGAAAGCAAGCCCTCAAGGCGCTAATCGCCGTATCACACAGGGCACACACCCATATGCGACACACATTTTGTAGCCAGTCGTTCTGCAGCGCAGTAGTGTGCTCACCAATACGTCACCAGTGATCTATGCAACATCTGCTACTATTTTAACAGAAATTGCAGCCTCTCAGTACTTCTTAACGCAACGCGCCTGCGAGCACAGTGTGAAACCGCTGTCATGCGTCCAAATAGAAACAAGTTGCCGTTTCACTCATCCGTTCTATACGCACCTGATTCAGTTCGCCAGGGCAGAAGTCATGTAATACCAGGTTCTTCACCGCCAACTAGGCAGAACTGTAAACTGCCGTATTCACGTCTGTATCAACCAACGGCCACAATATTCCAGCAAACGCAACATGTTCACTCGCACACCTCACATCGCTGACCCACCAAGATGGTAAACACAATACGAGCACCCCGCAGCGGCAGTGCATCGAACTACGCCACAGCAAATGATAACCGATTCGTCCACGTGTCGATCGATGTTGCGGTGTTGCCCCTGTTGCATCCAGGATTGTGAATGATGCGCCATTCACTCCAAACGAACGAAGTCATCGTTTTAAACGGGACGCTCTGTATCTTAATAAGCTGCTAGGTTCTATCTTAATGCTTGATGTTAAGCATTGCTCGTGTAAGTCGTGCTAGTACCTGCTAGTACTTCCGCAAACACTTGATCCTCTGTTGCACGCGTCTGGTAAAGGCACTGAAATAGCGGCTAGAAAAAAAAATTAAGAAAGAAGGGGTGGCCGTTTCGAGTTAATACTAAGTGAAGGTGTCAACTCTTACTACACAGGATCAATTAGCAATGTCTTAACAGTCCATGCCAACGTACTTGCCTTAAAAGCTAAGGGTAAATGATAGGCAATTTCTCTGTCACTACAATACAGTAAAGAAAATTATCTTAGATATGTCACTGTGTGCTTATATGTAATATACTTCCTAGGACCATTATGCACTTTTGGCCACACTAAAGAGTCGTGGCATGCAGTATAGTTGCTTCAAATCAGTGGTTGACAACGCAGGAACCAGTTTACAGACGACAAATTTAATAAATTTAGATTTCATTGGCACAGTAGCCATTGCCACTATTGTGCACTAAGGTCCTTTTTTTAGAGATACGGTCTACTGAATGATGCTGCATGTATATATGGCCAAACTTCATGCACAATGTCTATTGCCTCTAGAAATATAAACCCAAAGAGATGTGACTGATGGTAAAAAGCTGGGAACTAGCTTGACAGGTACTGATGGACTAGTTGGTAATCCATGATTTGGTTAAACACTGCACTTAGGAAAACATATTTGCACAAACATGAATGACAACATACACAGGCACTGTGCATGTGTATTCTGTTTACGTATATGGCACTGTGTATGAGGACCATACACAGGCACTGTCTATACTCGGTGCCTGTGTCAGTGCCTGTGCATGTCCTCTTCATTCACGTTTGTGTAAACATGTTTTTTCAAGTGGGCAGCTTAAACAAATCCACAGACTAGTTAGCTAATTTATTCAGCCAGGGAACTGAGGACCATAGCCCATTTGTGACAAGCCATCATAGGTCAGCAGAATAAGTGTGCACTAGATCACCCACCAATATTTTTCCAAGACTAATCAGCATTCACTCGCATTTATACTCGCTTCCACTCACGTTACTGGCACTTATATTCACACTAATGTTCATATTTGCATTCGTTCACACTCATTTTCGTACTTGCATTCAATCGCACTAAAAATTACTCACTCGTGTTCAGACTCATGCCCAGTCGCACTCACTGGCACTCACTTGCATTCACACTCATGGCCAGTCACTACCACCACCACTTATTTGCTGTCATGCTAGCACCCACTCACAGTCGCAGATATTCACTGTCATTCATACTCATGTCTACTCACAGTAGCAGGTACTCATTGATGTTCGCACTCTAATATGCCCTCATGTACTCACAATCACTAGCACTTATGCTCATACTCACATCTGCTCATGCCCTTCATCCCTTACTCAAACTGTGAAATGAATATGGGTGAGTGTACTCATGAATGAGTACATATGCTGACCTATGCAGGCCACTGACCATGTGAGCAGAAAAGCAGAATTTACTGTTTGGCCTGATGCCTTTAATTAAGGAGTTACATACTGCCAATGCTGCTCCAGCAGGTTAGAAAATGAATTCAGGTGGACAATTGTTATAAGCTTTATAAGGCATGAGGCCAACACAGGCACACATAAATGTGAGAAATTACAGGCTAGTAAAAGTCACAATACAAATAAAAATTGTTTGCTGTTTGAAGCCGATGTCACAGAGACATGATTTGCCTTGGGCTGTAAATTATCAGCTCATGTCGTCGAATTGTATAATGCACAAAACTTCACCGAAGACTTGAAAAGCTCAAGTGCTACAAGGAAGCAGCTACAGTAAAGGTTATGTGTAACAGCAGTGACAACCGGCCAATCAAAATTTAAGATATCTTCCACTGGCTCACCAGTATAATTGTGTCCTCAGAATTACTGCTATAAGTACGCTAAGCATATTTAGAGGCATGTTGTGTACTCGCCCATTTGATCTCCCTTATTATTTGTACCTTTCTGTGCTGTATATCACCATGACAATGTTAACTAATGGTATAAAGAATGAGAGAAAAACAGCAAACTTTTTTTCATTAATTGCTTGCTTTTCTGTGGGTGCGGTTTTAGAGCTGAAGCAACCTAACTATGGTCATGGAAGCAGCATATATGTTGAATAGTCCCCACTAAACTGCTGAACTTGATAATGCAACCTTATTAGTTGACCAGTATTTTAGGCACTAAGGACTTGTTTTAGGTGCCAAATACAGGCACTTAAAGCCTAATTTTAGGCACAATAGGGGCTGATGTAGGCACTACAAACTGTTCACAAACCATGACCTGTTTTATGGATAAGATGCACATAACCATTGTCATGGTAAGAAACTGCCATACCATTCCCTTGTGAGGTCTGAAAGGCAGCAACTATATTGTGGAAGCCTTCGCTTCACAGGGCTTTGCTAGGCACCCGAGAGGCTGCTTTTTTGTCAGTCTTCATACTGCAGGCAAGACACTTAATACATTTGTTCTGACAGCTAAAGGAAGATATTCTTGACCATTTGAGCAAACACAGCAAGTCTTCCATTCTAGCTCTAGACGTAAAGGGCGCCTTTGATAACGTGAGCCATGAAGCCATTCTCAGTAACCTAGAAGATATCGGCTGTGGAGCCAAAACATACGCCTACATGAGCGCTTTCCTCACCAACCGTACGGCCACCGTGGGGATTGCCAACCTCCGGAGCAAGACATTTCACCTACCTAACAGGGGTACGCCACAAGGTTCGGTAGTCTCGCCACTCCTCTTCAACGTGGCCCTCATCAAACTTCCCCGCCTCCTAGACACCGTCCCAGGGATATTCCATGCTCTATATGCAGATGATATCACACTGTGGACGAGAGGCACGAGCACGGGCGAACAGGAGACCCGTCTTCAGGAGGCGGTCAACATCATCGAACGATACCTCAACACCTGCGGCCTCCACTGTGCCCCGGATAAATCCGAGCTGTTAGTGCTCGGGGCACGCACCCGGGGCCGGCCCCCAAGCCACGACGCACCGGACCCACAAGTCCTCCTTCAGGGAGTCCCGATACCGAAGGTCGAATCACTTCGAATTCTCGGAGTCCATATGCACAAGGACGGGTCCGGCTCCGCCACACTCCCTAGGCTACACAACACCGCGGCACAGCTTACTCATCTGATACGACGGGTGGCCAATCGCCGCAATGGCCTCAAAGAGCACGACACCTTGCAAATGATACAAGCCCTCCTTTACAGCCGCATTACATACGGAACTCCTTACCTCAACCTGAAGACAGCCGAGAAACAAAAGCTAAACCTTCTCATACGAAAGGCCACGAAGCTCGCCCTAGGACTGCCGACAACCGCCTCCACTGACCGATTGCTTCGCATGGGAGTTCACAACTCCTGGGAAGAACTCGCGGGAGCGCACCTCATCAACCAGATCGAGAGACTCAAGCTAACAACCACAGACCGAGCAGTCCTCCGACGCACAGGATACGTAACCAACCCAGAACACGATGACGAATGTAAGGAAAAGATCACGTCGAAGCTCCGAGAATGTCTACAAGTTCTTAACATACCTCGAAACATGCATCCAGAACACCATCGAGGCAGACGGCTCGCCAGGGTAAACGCCATCAGACGCAAGCACCGTAACGACCGGCAGGCGCGCTACGTGGACGCAGCCAAGTATCCGGGCCGAAATGCCTTCGCCATCAGCGTCACAGACCACAAGAGTACGACACTGGCGTTGGCGACCATTCTCGCCAAATGCGCCGACACAGCTGAGGAGGCCGCTATAGCACTCGCCACCCATACAAGTGAGCATCCCATAGTGGTCTTCACCGACTCTCAAGCAGCAACACGTAACTACATGAAGGGCAGGATCTCTATAAAAGCGATCAACATACTGAAACGTGGCGACACTCCTCCCCCCTACACCTGCATCATGTGGGTTCCGGGACACGACGGACTCGAGGGGAATGAAGTGGCACACGCCGCGGCCCGCGCAAGCGTCAACCGGGCCTCCCCGCACGAGATTCCAGGCATGTCCCACCCACCCAAATCAGCGGAGGAAACAGAAACAATAGCACTAACTTATCAAGCACTACTGCAGCACTATCGCCTTGGACGCAGGGTATACCCTCCACCACATCCAAAACTAACGAGAAACGAAGGCACTGACTACAGGCGACTCCAGAGCAATACCTTTACCCATGGAAGCTTACTGCATCATTTCCACCCGACGCTATACAGCTACACCTGTCCACACTGCAACGTGCCAGACAGCCTGGCGCACCTCCTACTGCAATGCAAGAAAACCCGAGAAACCATCACAGCGGCACAACTAGCAGCCCCAGCAGACGCAGGCCAAAACCTCCTCGCTGAAACGTGGGAGGCTGCGATCTCCAAGCCTGACCTGGTCGACCAGCGCGAACTCGTTGCCCGGGCCCGGAGGGCGATCCAAGCCAGAGGGTTCCTGGAATAAGGGACCCTCCCACCTCGACTGACTAGTCACTGCTTCAAATAAATGTTTAATTCTCTCTCTCTCTGACACTATATTGGCAGGTAGTGTACATTTAATAGAGAAACTTTCCGGTATACAATAGTGCATCAAGATGCAGCAAACATGAAAAACAAAATACGGCAGTAAAACTGCTAAATGGTTAATGAGAGCATCTAAAATTTATGCCTAGTGGACTGACATCAAGAAATGTTCCAGTTCTACATTTAGAAATCTTAATAAAGGTTATAACAGCAGTGACGCATGTCCATCGTCTCCAGGTTTTGATGTTGAAGATTATGCTTCTTCTCATTCAGAATAAGCTTCTATAGGCTGAAAATGAGCGCTTAACATAGATGGAGGTGAATGAAGTGTTTCGCAGTTCCGTATATCTGACGGCTTCACACTCTCTGGGTTTCACGAGTGTTCACCTGTAAGAACTTCAGAAATTTCTTCAAGCAGAAAAAAATTTTAACATAGGCTTGCACCTTTGCGCAAACTTTTTCTATGGTTGCTGTCACACAAAACTAGTGTTATGGTGCTGTAGCTGTGCCATGACTTGCGCACTGTTCGTAAGTTATGAACACTTCCTTAATTAACTGCTTCTTGTATACTGATATGACTGTATTATTTGCAAAGTGCTATTTATCACACGTTGGAGCACAGGAGGTCGTGTTTCTTTACGTACACTTATTTAAATGGCGATGACGATACAAATGTTTATATTAAGGGATGGCTTGAAGGCCTATTATGTGGAATAGGATGGCTCTGAATGCACCTCCCCCATCCCCTTCCGTACTTAAACAAAAAGCAAAGGAGGGCACAGTGAGGGGTAGAGTTTATTGCTCATCTATTGCAGAGTTTATATGAGCCACCACTGGCATGGTGTGTTTGTACAAATGAGTGGAGGCACTGAAAAAGATGTGCAACTGCAGTTGACAGCACTTTCAGCGAACTTTGCACACTTTTTTGCACGCACCCACAGTGCAATCTACAGTTGTCTTTTCAAGATGCAGTCCACAGTACACCTCCAAAATTTGCGCCTTTCTCTCTGAAATCCTTGCCTGCAGGGCAACATGAAGTTATGTGTCCACTGCTAAAGAAGGTGCATTTTCATTCTTCTCTGGTAATGCTAGCCAGTGTCAGGCAGGTGGTGAGAGGCCTTAAAAAATGTTGACTACGCAAGTGCTTTTATGCTACGCGACATTGCCAGGTGCGTCGCCACTAGCAAGATTGGGCCAATGCTGGCAAGTCTCGGAGAAAGAAGCAACCAAGTGCACTTTTGAAACAAAAGGAGTGCCACAAAAAAGCATTTCCAGGTGCCAAAAGCAAAAATAGGCACTTATAGGCACTATAAGTGCTAAACCACTTCTTAAACCATCATTTGTGATCATACACCAAAAGGGTGGGGCCCTGGCACACAGAAACGAATAGGCATTTGCCTTTAACCTGGTCTCTAGTTGCAAGAAACAGTTACATTCGGAATTACAATTACTATTACCTTTTCTATATGTAAATAATACTGATGCTCTTACATATGCAACACGGTGTTCCTTAGTTGTTAACTACAATCTTTCTTCAAAAGTGATCGTTTGTTCTGCCAACATAGTTGGCCTTATGTTAGTGGTTAAATGTTGGCCACCAACATTGGGCAGCTGTCAATTCCCAACAGAGGCAAGTGCCAATACCTAAACTTGCACCTCTTATGGTGGCTGACCATGGGCCAACCTCGGCAATGTTGGCCAGGAACAACAGAGGCTGTGTTGCACTGAGCATTTTTGTCCCACTAGGAAAGCATCATTTAACGGATCTATTTCATTGTCATACTCCACCTGCTGCTATAGTATTGTCTCGCAGTAAAACTGCTGGGTGCAGTGGTATTTTGTAATTGTGGAATGCGCTGAAGTTTTACATTTGTGTTTCACGTTGGGTGAAGGAAATAAAAATAGTAACGGTTAATCAGTGGGTTAGTCTTGTGTATCCGATTCCGAGGCGACAGTGGACGACTTTATACAAGCACTTCCCATGCCTAAACCTTGATTCCTGTAGCACTGGTTTCA
Organism: Dermacentor andersoni; assembly: GCF_023375885.2. NCBI lineage: Eukaryota > Metazoa > Arthropoda > Arachnida > Ixodida > Ixodidae > Dermacentor > Dermacentor andersoni. Next base: position 50,720,642 of record NC_092814.1, on the reverse strand, counting down.
CGATGTGCAATGCCTCACCAGTTTATCCCAATGAAATTGAAAGAATTTATGCATAGTGACTTTTAGAGGGGTGTCGCTGATCAACACTCTTTCATTACTCTTGCCCCTATCTACTGTTTCATTGCCCCGAATAGCTTAGTATCCAACAGAGCTCAACTTCACAGCCTTGTTTTTACAGTTTGCCATATTCAACCAAGATATTCCCAACTACAACACGGTATTTTTGTTCTTCCAAAACATAGCCTTTAGTGCACTTAGAGAATCAATGAAAATTACAGATCGACCAATTTTGTGGCTGTTTGTGCACTTTATTAAGTATTGGAGGAAACTGCTTTAATACTGAGCTAGCTGAAACACGCAGATCCCTGTTTCATAACTCGGTGTAGTAAGTGAGTGGTGTTGTAGTTGTATAGTACTATACAGATGGAAGTTCAAGGTAGGGGCTGTAGAGTACATAGCATCTCATAGCCATAGCTGAATTGAAAATACAGGTTCACTTAGTTTTGTCACAGAAAGCTACTTGTTCAGGCAGGACAGCATGAAGTCTGAAAAGCAGCCAATTATAGCCAAACTGACATAACAACACTGCTAGCCAAATACTTAAAAATCATTTCGTGTTTATTTTGGAGGTTGAAGGCTCTGTTTCCTTTTCATATTCTATCTCTACATGCGGCTGCTTTCTTCTGGATGACGATGCCACCACACTCTCTTTGCTTGCTGCTGCTTCTTCTTCGGATGAGCTCTCCTCTCCAAGGTCTTCCAAATCAGAGAGATCACTCTCTTCCACATCGTCAGCAGCAACATATTCAACTGTTCCCTGAAGTGAGTAGAAAGTCCAACTTGTCAGCACCTTCTTATCCGAGCAAAAACAATATCTTTGACATACACAGCCATAGATATGGTTACACAAAGTTATCCCGGTACTATACTGCACTCCTTCTAACAGCCTAAGTTAAATTAAACTAAACTGAATTCTGGGGCTTTACATGGCAAAGCCACAATCTGATTACGATGTACACTGTAGTGGGGGACTCCGGATTAACTGTTACCCCCTGGGGCTTTTTTTAACACTCTACATAAACCTAAGTATGAGATAATTTTGTTATTCCGCCCCCATCAGAATGCGGCCACTGCGGCCGGGATCGAACCTGCAACCTTGAGAAAGCATCTTAAACGTACAACTGTCAAGGTATTTGATTCTATGGTGAAGGCATAATACATACAGACATGTCACTCCCACTGCATCCATTGTTCAAACATTACACCAGCAGCAAAAAATTTAGTTTATATCCTTGCAAGAACTGAAGGAATCAAAGGCTCGGTTTTTAGTAGTACTAAGTACTAACAACCATAAGGAACTTCCAGGAAAGCATCCTGTTAACAAAAACATTTGCTTATCGTATGTATGTATATGTATATATATATATGTATATATATATATGTGTGTGTGTGTGTGTGCAACATACATGCAGGGGGAGCTGCTGCTGCAATTTATAAATTGTTTATTGGCCCAAATGTTCCATTAGCCACATGTTCTAATTTTTGCACCACATGAATGCTTTCGCAAAGTGACTAAGGTGCAACCTGGGAAGTACCGTTATCAGCAAGGTGTCGGACGTAGCTCTTGCATCTCTATATAGTGAAATTAAGCACAAAAGTAACTACTAGTAAAACCAGACACCAGCAAGTGTCATTAAGCAATCAATCTGCATGGAACATGGCAGTGTCAGCAGAGCACAAGCACTGTAGATTGTCCCACCAGATCTAGTAAGGCAATGTGCAGAAAATAGACCATTCCCAATAGGTTATTTTATATGGTGAGACAAAGCGTTATGCTGGAGATCCAAACTTAAAAAGTGACCCCCCCTCTCTCTCCCCCAAATCTTTGAGATTACAACTCTTCACACTTTAGATGTTGGTTTCTCATAATTTCGCTATCTGGTAGGGCAATTTTTTCCCCTCTGAATGCATCTGATCAAATTTTGCGCAACCTGTTCCACATCCACCACAGCACCGTGTAGAAAGAACTGATGACTGGTTCCTGAAAATGCAATGGCATCTAGGTAAATTCGAAGGGAGTGGTCAGTATGGAAAAATGCACGTTGCACTGTGCATGAGTGTAAAACCATGGCTGGTACAGTGGAAACTCATTATTCCAAGTATTCAAACAAATCTCGTTTTCTTTTGGATGACTGAAGCGTGCAAACACTACCAGCCATCCACTATCATAAGTCACCAAGGGAGCATTGTACGCATAAAAATTAGTCCTTTTCATTTTGCTTTTTAAATGCTAAATTAGTAGGCGAAACATGCAGTCTTACAAAATTATTTTTGGTGCATCTTTAAGGATGTCCAGGGCACATATGATTAAAAAAATGGAGAAGCAGTGAATGTTATTGAGTGGCCTGGTCAGAATGATGACAATTACCAAGGCTATTTCTGAGATGTCTCAATACATTTAATTTCTACTGCCTTTTCAATATCAAAACAGATTCAACTAGTTTTCCTTTGCATAAGGTCACTCAATTATTTGTATCCAAGTTGACCCCACCAAAATTTCATGAAAAAAAGGATAACATCTTCCATCACTTTCCAAGGATGACGTACAGGTTATTAGCAATACAGTAAGATGCTAATGTTCAAACACTCTGGCCTGACCTTTTTAAAGTAACTTCAGTCATGCTACCTGTTGTGCGCCTTCAACAGCTCAGTCTGCCACATAATGCAGGCAGTGTAGCACAAGGGTCATTGTAAACATTTACTGCACCTAAATAAGCCTAACAGTGACACAGTGCATCAGTGATCCTTGGCCACATCTGTAAAGTAACCCATTCTTGCCACACAACCATAAGACCACTATCAACAAAAAAACACTTGCTATTAAAAAACCGCAACATGCATATGTTCCCGATTGATGCTTTGTAAAATATCATCAGCAGCAGCCTACTTTTATGTCCACTGCAGGACAAAGGCCTCTCCCTGCGATCTCGAATTACCCCCGTCTTGCACTAGCCGATTCCAACTTGTGCCTGAAAATTTCCCAATTTTATCACTCCAGATAATTTTCTGCCATCCTCAACTACGCTTCTCTTCCCTTGGAATACATTCTGTAACTCTAATGGTCCACCAGTTATCTACCCTACGCAATACACGACCTGCCCAGCCTTATTTTTTTTCCCTCTTAATGTCAACTAGAATATCAGCTATCCCCATTTGCTCTCTTCCAGTCTCTTAACATTAAGCCTAACATATTTTGTTCCATCACTCCTTGTGCGGTCCTTAACTAGTTCTCGAGCTTCTTTGTAGAACTCAAACTTTCTGCCCCATATGTTAGCACTTGTAAAATATATGAATGTCCAAAATGCCACCTGTGAGCACAAGAGCAAAAAAGGCTTATTGTGTTTGTTTTAGTAACATACAGTTCATTAGTTCTGACATGTTGAGTAGGGTGAAGTCCTGTGTTGTTATAGTGCCTCTGTCTTACTGTGATCAGAATGTGCAATGGTTGCATGGTACATGCACTTTCAACGATGAGATCTATGAAAAGTGGGTTTGTGTGATTCCCCTTTCTTCCACCCTTTCCACTAACTTAAACTCTCATAGCAGTACAAACGTTCCATCGGCAGATAAAGTATCCCTGCACTTGTTGCACAAACATGCTGCCTCCATTCTTCATGATCCACAGAAACCACCTTATATTTAACAAACACTTGTAAGAACTTTCAAGAATTAGTCTTTTTCAAGCCGAATTTCTCCTTCAAGGAGAGTAATCTGAAAACTTGCTTGTCGTAAACTGGATTTACATCACTGCACAACAGATATTACTTGAAAATCTCAGCACAAGGAATAATGTGGTCAGAGCCCACACGATACTAACCACATCATGCTCATCTTCGTCCTCCTCCTCTTCATCATCAGACTCAACTTCACTCTCAACTTCTTCACCTTTAAGGGCATTATCAAAGGCCTTCTGGGGGAAATTGTATATGTCCTTGTACTAAATAAGAGAGAACAAGCAAAAGAAAAACAGTTGTCATAAGAACAGTTTTTTTGCTGGCAGCTTCCACACATGCAGCATGTAAGTTAGATAAACATCTCAAGCTGAGACTGCATGATGCACTTTTACATAATGCTGCATGCCGCCATATGTTACACTTCTGGAGTCTGTGGCAATGACCACTGAAATGCCTGCTGAATGTGACATGAGAAATGCACAGGCACTGCACAATAAATGTGCACTAATATGCAATAAATATCCCCTGCAATATGCACCAACATTATGCAAGATTGGGCAATATACACTGCAGTTGGATGTCTGTACTTCTGCAAGATACACACCGTGCCTTGCCGTAACCTGTCCAGCAGCTCCTTTTCAATGGCTGTGTCCAGACGGGCTGCCACCAGTGCTTTTTCTTCTCTTCTTCGCTCACGACGCTCTATTTTGCGCTGCATTGGTACCAGCTTTCGTCTGCATTGAAAATGTGTCCTTAACAGGAGTTTCATGCAAAAATACTGCAAAACCTATCTGGACCAATTTTCAAGCTGTTTAGAGCCTAGTTCATTCATAACAAAGCCAGTGGGAAAAAATTTACCATCATCTATTCATAACAGCTTTACTTACTTTGCCTAGGTAAATGAAAATAGGAAACAATCTTTACTGCTGCAAGGAAGCTTCCTATAAGCCATCTACAGATTGAACTGATGAACAAAGAATGAGAACAACAAACAAGCAGTGAAAAAGAAAAGAACTAAGATAGGTAACTGTGGACATGGCATCCTCCACAATGCAAGGTTGGAAGACAGGCACCAAACAAAAATGCTATGTCTTTTTCCTACATTTTTCCTTTCCTTAGTGCCAGAATTGAATTTTAATTTCCTTTGACCTATAGGAACTACAAATTTTATGTATTCAACTAATTACCGTGTATTATTATTTCACCAACTAAGGGTACACAATACTTTCAGGTTACACAATTCTGGTTACAAAGACGTACTGTATCGATTAGCACATGTAATCTCAAAATTTCTAAAGAAATAATTATTGCCATTACATTTACTATATCCGCTGAACGAATGCCTAAATTGAAAGAGCATGTTTGCAGCCGCTTTTGCACTTCACATGACTGTGGCTGCAGAAGCTTAGAGGTGCTTGGGTCAACAGTCAGAAGCAAAAACAATAAACTGACATGCTCAAATTAAATGGAGACTGTGTACTTCCTTGAAATCTGTGTCCGTTGTCCATGAAAAACTCAGCAGAAACAAAGAACAAATCACATAACTTAAGTACAGGGCAGAGCGCTGTCAGCAGAATTGAACGACACAGGCAAAATCTATGGACTTCGGATGAGACACAGTGGTGTCTCTCATCCTTACGTGTTCTTTGATTCGTGTTGTTCATCCAGTGTTTTTCAATTCTGCTGAGTTTTTCTTGAAGTCAGTTTGCTTTCAGATATAGCACCATGAAGCATTTTCCTTGCAACTTGATAAATATAGCTTCCGCAACTCTAGAACTATTCTAGTTGACTAAAAAAAATCATTAACTTATAAATAAAGTTGCTGCATCTGCATCAAAAATACTGTTAATACTCACAGAGCACATGTTTGCAGCTTGACCTTACTTATAGAGTACCTTGTGTGTATGCGTGTAGCATTAGAATGTAGTGGATATAACTATTTTCAAGATCAGATATCAATATGCTACATAAAATTATATTCATACTTCAACATGTCACAGTGTATATGTTGTAGGGATATTCAATAGGCAGTGTAATTACTAGAGGAATTTCACGCATGCAGGACTTACTGCCGAGACAAGCGCAGCTTGCGCATGCGGATGATGTACTGAGTGATCTTCAACAAACGCTGCTTGCATTTCTGGCGCACAAATCTGGGCCAGTAGACCAGATGCTGGTTTATCTGCTCCAGTGCTTTCTCAAAGTTCTTAGAGAGCTTCACTTTCTCCCACAGCCGATCAGGAAAGGCAGCCCTTTCGATGGTCTTCATGTACAAGTAACAGACACCATCTTCCTCTTTGATGGTTGCGTAGACAGAATTGGCTAGAGGACATGATGAGCGATTGCAGAGGCCCGTTAAGTTGAAATCATTTCGGCAGAACTGCTGACCTTTGGTGCTGCAACGACACAAAATTCATTCAACAGAAGTCACGAGGCGCGCCGAAAAGCAGAGTAAGAAATAACATGGCACCATTAAAAAAAAAAAAAGAAAGCAAGCTTACTTGACTTTGAAGGAGCAGAAGCTTCCTTTGATGATGCTCCATATAACCTTTAATAATAAAAAAAAATATGGAGTTTTACGTGTCAAAACCACTTTCTGATTATGAGGCACGCTGTAGTGGAGGACTCCGGAAATTTCGACCACCTGGGGTTCTTTAACGTGCTCCTAAATCTAAGTACACAGGTGTCTTCACATTTCGCCTCCACCTTTAATAATAATAATAATAATAATAATAATAATAATAATAATAATAATAATAATCGCACAGTTCAGACGGACTAAACGTCAGCGCCAAGTCCATGGGGTGTTGATAGTTTAATGTGTTAATTATCACTGACGCATAAAGCCTTAGCCAACATTCAAAGGCGTGTCGCAAGCGCGTTGGGCACAATATTTTACTTGATTGACATAATAGGCAAATACATGACAAGTTTAACAGGATCGTGCACTGTTTCACAGATCGATTATAATCAGACACTAGGTTCACAACATAACTGCAATAAAACGGCACAATGATGTCACAGCGATGTAAACTCACACTAACTCACAACAACAAAAGTCACAATTTTATGACCACCAATAGTCGAATAGTCGGCTATTTAGTTAAGAAAACATGCAAACACAGCCGCGCATGCAGTCGACATGAAAATCTACACATGGAAACGTAGTATAATCCGCCGCACATAATAGACCAATGGCAGCTTATGAAATAAAAACACAGAATGCTTACATCGTCGTTTTGCATGGTTTTAGGATAACTAAAGACTAAACTTTTCTACATTTGATTACAAGCAACGGCGGCGTAGAACCAGCAAACTTCCGCGTGTTCCCGCAGGTTCCAAAGAAAGTCTCTCAGTAACAAGGCTAACGCTGAAAACTGCCGTAGCAAAGCGCTCTGTGTCAAACCTCAGTCGTTTCATTAGTGTTCCTTTTTCTTACACTTGGCTCAAATTAAGTCAGTTATATCAACAAATTATTATTTTAATATTGCTTAAAATATTATTAAAAAATACTTAAAAATGACACGTTGCCAGCATCAACTTTTTTTTGCTCCCACTTTGGCCAAGGAATTTTCTTACGTACGAGCTCGACGCGGAGACCGTGTATAGACGTCAAAGCGGACGTGCGGATTCCCACTTCCGGGCGCTTGTTGTCTTTTGAGTTATTACAGAGCTACCGTACTAAGCTTATTTCAACGCCTAATTTTATGTATTGTTACTCATGGTTTAGTTTTCTATAAACTTATTGGAAGAAAAGCAATAGTTTAGAGGATACTGCTACTTCGTTTGCAAGCAACATTTTACAAAAACCGTTACAAGCTCTCAGTTGCAGCCTAATCTTTGGGTAAGCCTATTGTTGTAGTTGTGGTGAAACCTTTCTCTTGTAGCTGTGGTTGTTAATTTCGCGCAGTCAGTGTGGGCTTATAGTCATTCAAAGTAAGAAAGCTCTACTCGTTTACTGTTTGCTGACAAAACTGAAGGTTTATGTAATGAAGACATGGGGCCGAAGCGGAGCTCGTGCTGACACGGTTAACGCCCTTTCATTGCAGTTTAGTTCTTGTCACTGGCCACCTGTGATCGGTGTGTTGCTAAAACAGCCGCACCGCTCTCAGATAGGCTGCGGTGCGGGTCATTTCTGTAAGTTCATTTTGACGCGACTAGCCAAATGGCGGGCAGCAGGAATCGCAGCGTTGACCGTATTGCTAGTCTGTCCTTCAGAAGCCATTTTCTGTGGTGCTCCTAGATTTGCCAGCCTCTTTTTGAAGAATGCACCAAAATTACATTGCGCCTGAATGTTCTGCTCTTCGAGTGAATTACAACGGAAGTGCATGAGTAATAGGAAGGCCTGATTATGCTGTTGTGGTAGAGTGGCATCTCTGCCACCATATCCGAGTGTATGCAGTTGATGTCCACACCGACGCACGCGCCTTTGCCATCGTGCTTTAGTTGGAGCTCGTTTTGCATGCATGCATGCATGACAAGGCCAGAAAAAGTCTTTAACACTATGTTGTGGTTGTCATATAGGAGTTATATGACAGCATCGCGCAAATAAAAAGGGCATAATGCTCTTCACTTTTACTGTTCATAGAAACATCAAGCCCCACATTAATAACTTCATTGGAATCTGTGTGTGCACATTGTAACGCGAACGCAAGTTAAAATTCAAGGCAAAGCTGTAGAGATTTTACATTCATTGCTTTTATATGGAAGTTGTGAATTATGTTGCTTTGTTTCCATGGGCTGCAGCTAATTCAAACAAATCTCAAAAATTTTGTTGGCTTGCTGTGTTTGCAGTGTTCTTTGAAGCCGCTGAAGTCAAACAAGGTGTCTGGTTAATTCACTTAAGGCTTCTCAGGACAAAGCAATGAAACTCAAATGCTTAGAGCATGAATAGCCAAAGGTGTGCATCTTGCATCTTTTGACTTACGTACACACTACTACATGCACATATACATTGACTAGTGATTCTGCTCTGGACCATATTTTATTAAACTTTAGGTAATTAGAACAAAACTAGATTGTTTCTGATAATTTGAATTGAGGAGTCAGCAATTACTTCTATGTGCATTGTTAAAACAAACAGGAGATTTCTATCTTTGCAGCTGTGTTATTTTGATGTGGGGAAGAGTCTCACACAGGTGAGAATTATTGTTTTTATGTGCAACCTTTTGGTCAAATCTTTGTGCTGCAGAGTTGGCAGTCATTCTCACTAATGAATTTTATTATGGGCACATGCCTGAAAAGAACTAGGTTCAAAGCCACCATAGAGCACAAGAAACTACAGCCTCCTGCCTTTTTTAATATATTGCGCTTGTGTCGACCACACACTATTATCAGCGCCTCACGGTGGCAATAATCTGCAAGACTGGCATTAGTACGCTCAGGGGTACAAAGCACTCTCCAGTGCGAGCATTGCCACAGGTAGTAAGGTGCCGGAGCTTCTGCTTTGGTAAGGAATGCATCATCCTGAAGGAAACAGTGTGGAATGAAGCGCTTGCCCTGGAGGCTGTGTATGCCTGTGCTTGCTACTTCTGGTCTTGTAGATTATTGCTGTTGCAAGGCTCTGACTGAGTGTGTGGTCGATCCTTGCGCAATATAGTTAAAAATGCAGCAGGCTGTACGTACACCTGGGGAGGTGGGGCTACATTTTCTGCTGTACTTGTGTAGTAGGTTGGCAGTTCAACGCTCATAGGCTATAAACAGAAGCAATACTGAACACTTCACTACAAATACACACATTTTACAGACAGTACCCATTTTCAGTATTGTCCGCAGTGCAGACTAAATTTGCTTTAATTAGTTTATTGCAAAATCCAACTTATAAAAGCATTCACTCATCAATTAGAAGTGGCAGCTGTTGTGTTCACATGTTACGCCATTTCCAGAAGGAATGCTTCACTTATTTGTCTTGCAATATTCATTACTTCTTTTGAAAAGGAATGAAGTATAAATGCATATCTTCAGTTGCTTTTTGCAGAATTTGTGCAGACTTCAGGTGTGAATATGCAAGGCAGATTATTGTGCTGTTCTTAGTTTTATGTTTTATGGTGAACAGATAAACTTATCTTGCCTTTGGCTTGTCGTAATGCAATTTCACTCACCAAATTTGGCATGTCACCCTTGCATGTTGCATTTTCACTAGATCATGCAGCATACTTGTTCACAGATTGAATTCAAATTTTACTGTGGATATCTTGCTCATTATGGGAGCAGAGTTGGTTAGGCTTGCTGATTTGTCACCTTCAGGTGTGCATTAACATGTACGAGGTCTGTTAGAAAAGTATCCGAGCTCATTATTATTATTTTTTGCGAACACCTGATGGATATGAAACAAGCGCACTTGCGTCAGCCGACCTTGAACCTTCGTGCACATGCACAAATTTTTTCCCGCTAGCCGATAGCATCAGTCGCTGGGACGCAGCGTTTGAGTGAGGTAGTGTGCAGTGCTCTCGTCGGTTTTTTATTGCAAGGAAAATGGCGAAACGACTGGAGCAGCGCTACTGCATCAAATTTTGCGAGAAACTGGGTAACAGCCAAGTGGAAACCATTCGGAAGATTCAGACTGCTTTCGGTGACAATGCTATGAGCAGCACACAGATTAAGGAGTGGCACAACCAGTTTAAAGATGGCCACACATCGGTGGAGAGCGAACCATGCTCCGGAGGGCCATCAACATGCCGAAATGACCAGGTCATTGCCGAAGTGAACGCTGTGGTGATGCGGGACCGTCGTGTGACTATCCGAGAAATTGCAGAAGAGGTGGGCATCAGCACTTTTTATGCACATTCCTTATGACCGAAGATTTGGCCATGAAGATAGTTGCGGCAATATTCGTGCCGAAGCTGCTCACAATGGAGCAAAAGTAGTCTCACAGCACATGCTGGATTCCACAAACAGTGACCCCGACTTCATGAACATCATAATCACTGGTGACGAGCCTTGGGTGTATGGGTACGACCCGGAAACCAAATCCCAGTCGTCACAGTGGAAGCATTCCACGTCACCAAGACCAAAGAAGGCCCACCAAGTGTGCAGCAACGTCAAAGTGATGCTGACTGCTTTCTTTGACTCCCGTGGTGTGGTACACCACGAGGACACACCACAGGGTCAAACAATCGCCAAAGAGTACTACAGGGATGTCCTCCGTCGCCTACATGATGCTGCGCGGCACAAGAGACCGGAGTTGTGGTCAACAGGAAATTGGGGCATCCATCACGACAATGCTCCTGCACATTCCTCGCACTTGAGTCAGACTTTTTTGGCGAAAAACCAGACTCCTGTAGTTCAACAGGCTTCTTACTCTCCTGATATGCCCCCTGCGACTTCTGGCTGTTTCCCAAAATCAATAGGCCATTGAAAGGAGCGCGATTTGAGACAAGAGAGGACATTATGGCTGCAATAACAACTGAGCTAAACTCCATTCCTAAAGAGGCCTTCTCGGAATGCTTCCAATAATGGCAGCATTGCTGGGAGAAGTGTATGGAGTTCCAAGGAGACTACTTTGAGGGTGATTAGGTTTCCAACGCTCCAGTTGTGCCAGTTTTTCTTTGGCCAAAGGTCAGATACATTTCTAACAGATCTTGTACATTAACCATTTGTGGTTGGATGTCTTGTCTGCCAAACCAAGTGTTCAGTGTTTCATAATCTTATCTTTTTTCTGTCTGTCTGCAACACTCTTCGAAGCTCTAAAAGTTTGTATTCACAATTATTTTTATCTTTTCAGAAGTTGAAGCGTGATAAACATGTGGCTTAAGGTCCTTTGACTAGGCATCTACCTTACAGGGCAATTATGTGTTTGATGTCCTATTCTCTGTACATTGACATTCCAGAATGGAGAGGGAAAACTTAATTTACCAGATGCTATTTCATTACTTCCTGAGACATTGTGCAGAGTTTACTTGTTGAGCAAGCACTTTGGGACAAGGAAATTGTCTTTACTCACAAGTAAAAACCAATTAAATATTAGACAGAGACTTTAGTCTTTGGCTTTTTCAAGTTCCAGTCTTCAACTGCACAAATATAGGTGGCTATTAACACCACGCCAACTTTAGTGCTTTTGAAGCATTACTGAGCAATCTGATTCGTCCGGAACTGTCCTAATGAAAGAGGTCTAGTTGGACAAATTTCAAGCCTAGATCATAGATAATGTTTTGTTTCCCTGATGGGATTCACAAAGGTTGTACTATTTTAAAAGTGGGCAAAAAAGTCGTCTGAACATAACACAGTTGTTTTCTGTTCATTTTAGCTTCGCGGGACTTACAGATTTGGTCAAATCATCTGGCTAGCTGAATTAAAAAAGGCAGAAAAGAGAGTCCAAACACTACTACATTTGGCAGTATTTACCCAATTCTAATATGCCCCCCAGTTGAGTGCACATAGTTTTTGTGCATTCATAAAACATGACAATGCATCCTAACTTAACGTGCACCTGATTTTATAACAAAAGTGTAGCATCCCTTTGGTTTTGGCAATCACAAATAAGATGAAACGTTTAGGGTTTACCTGTACAGAATGGAAATTTATTTATGCAGAATGTCCATGGTTGACAACCTGTCAGCTTTTTATCGCTGTACACAGACTGCAGCATGTTGTCATGTTTGATATCTGAGTGTGCCCAGTGTATCTTGTATTCCACATTTCTTGAATGACTCCACAACCATAGCGAACGAGATAGTGGGCCACACCTTAACTAACCACTTTGCCAGTTCAATCTGCGACGTATGCTAGTTGGTATTGCATTACTATATCGAAACTACTGTATCGAGCGCAGAAAAACATGATAGACGTAGAAAGGGACACAACTATGGCACCATCTATCGCTTATGGACCATCTATTGTCTTTTGCCACGCTCTTCAGTTTCGATACAGGGATGTATGCTAGCCTCTGGAGTGCCGAAAACACCCAATGCAACTCTTGGTGCTAGCTTAGCACGTAAAGTATCTTTTGAATTAGCACTTTTGTAATTAAAGGTGCAGTAAATCTCTTTTTATCGAAGTCGAGAAATTAGACTATTTCAGTAGTACTTTGCCACAAAAAGTACTTCAATGCATTCAGCAGAAGCGGGGTTATTGGCAAACACTCGTTTTGCGGTGCTTCTGTTACTTCTTCATTTACTTGCACTGTGAAGGCTACGGCAGGGCAGGGTGTGCCCACAAGGCTCCGCCTACTGAACGTCACCGTTGTGTGCAGTTCAAATTTGATTTTGGATGTTCATGTAGATGCCACTATTTTCGATTTTGGTGCTTCTGATGCGCCAAACACGGTTGTCATCAGCGAGCTGCATTGCGCTCAGCCTTGTCAGACTTGTCGCGGTCGCTGTATCTACGCTACGTAGCAGACTGCAGCTACATTTAACTGCAGCATTTGCATTGTGGATGACCGGGCTTAAGTGCGCACTCGTGCTCATATGCTCCTGTCTGGCTCTGCTACATGGTGCGAACCGCCTTTGTCCTGCACCAGCTTGACTGGCGGATAGTAGCCACTTCCAACTTGTGCATATTGAAGTGCGATCAATAGCTCAATATGAAGTGAAGTCTGCCAAGGAGTCTAAACAGGAGCAGCCAGGAGTGAACGCACGTTGGCAAGTGTGCATGTGGTCTGACCTTAAGTTTTGTGTGGTTTGAGGCTAGTTGAGTGTTCAAAACTACAGTCGAAATTAGCCAGACCCGACGGCTACGACATCGATAAGCAGGGTGGCCAAAGTTTAATTCCTACGCGGGTGGCAGTTACCGAGTGTGAGCAGACGATAGTCGGTTTCTTTTGGAAGTACGTAATTACTATAGAAATTCGAAAGCAGGTTTTCACTTACTTTAGCCTGTTCATTAACTGCGTCAGTTGATATACACAGTATCAGTAAAAAAGTGCACTGTTCCAAACACACTTCTTGATTGATGTCAGCTCTTTGCCAATAGCAACCGCATATGGGAATATGCTATATTATAAAATAAGGCACCCAGAAAAGAGTGAGGAGCAGGCTTTGGTTGAAAAGAGAGTGTTTGAGAGATAGGTAACTTTGTGCTCCGCTTGCAAACCATGTGCCGTATACGATTGCGAAATTTGGCCAAGGTGTTCACAGCAGCATATGCTATCCACAGACTGTGTTGTTTCACCAAGCCCGAAGGGTGGTTCAGGGCCCCTTTAAAGCCTGAAAGTGTTGTTTCCATATTATGCGAAAACTTGCTCTGCTGTCATCTTGTGATGAGAATGTAGATGCTGGCACTGACGCTAGGCTGTTGCTAACGCCAAGAACACTGGACTTGGTATCCAATTGTAACGCGCGTTAGAATCGAGTAAACAGTGTAATCATATATTGTGAACTGCCATTTTTGCTTTGAGATCTGCTGAAGGTATGCAGAGAGTTTGCATTTTCGGCATGAGATATCAACCTCTGTGTTTTTGTCTCTGTGCTAGAAAGTTATACAAGAAGTGTCATAGACTGCTAAAGTGCTTCTAAAGAATTCTTGTCAACCTAAAAAGATTTCTAAACAAAGAAAAAAAGAATGTTCAGCAACATAAATGCAAGAAGCTTCTGTTGGTTTCAGACCTAAGAGGATTAACGTTGGTAATTAGGAAGCAGTTGCACTTTAGTTGTATGTCAAAGATGCCTTGTTTAGCAATACAGCTGCAAAGATGCAAGTCACTCAAGAGCCTATGCTGCATAAAAAAGTGCACACAATTGTATGGACACAATAGGCAAATATGAAGTCTAGCAAAGTGGTAGATTACGGTTCTGAAAATCTGTCACGAGAGATAACTCAGTTGCCCAGAAAATTGCAATTAAAGGCAGCATGTCTCCACATTTCACATTGCTTGAGAAAATGGGGGGAGCACAGGAATTCTACGCTATACCAGCAACCTCTGAGGTCAAGGCTGCTTAGCTTGGTGTCAGATAGTGGCACAATGAGAGAATCACACTCTCTCAAATAGCACTGACAGAAGTGTAAAGTGCACCAATCTGTTCTGCCGTGAGAAAATTCTGTAAAGTTAGCCATACTAAAGTGCCTAGCTCTTACAGTGCAATTTAATTTGCTTTTTTTTTTGTTATCATATTCGACTGCTTTTGAGAGACGATTGCTAGACGGATTTACATCACTGTTTGCAGGTGCTGCAGTTATAAAATAACGGCACCAGTCCTGTAACATTTACATGAGCTTTCACATTTGTGGGAGTATTCTTGGCAGCAGTGGCACAGTCTGCTTCATTTTATGATGCTAATCTGACCATTTTTATCTGTTTTTGCCTTTATTATCTTTTTAAAGAAATATTGTTTGTAAGTGACTTGCAGTGAAGCTTGATTTGACTTACTGAAGTTCCATTATTTCTCTAAAAATGATGTCATCCAGCTTCTGCTTTATAACTTGTACATGCCTACAGAGTTGCCTATTAAGATTGCCATGGTGAAATTTGGTGCCACAGTTGTTCCAGTGCCACAGATGATATTGGTGTAGTAGCACCGACCATGAGTAATGTGATATTCCAAACAATTCTTGTCTGTCATGTTACCTAAACAGTGCTAAATGAGGCTAATCATTTTCTCATAGAAAAATTGCAGTGAAAAACTACTTTCACAGGACGGTAAGTAGTATATGTCACAGGGGCATTCAAAACAAGGTCGAAATTAGGACAAATCTATTTAACTGCCATACTTGCAAAGCATGCATACCAATGCCAAATTTTCTGTACTAATATCAGTTCGCAACTCCAACTGTGCCCATACAAGGTGGTTCTGATCAATGGTAGAGGAGCAAAAATTCATTTCTTTCTCGCATTGGAATTGTTAGCCAAATGTTCCGTGTGTAACTCATACTTTATTCAACAGTTGTTGTACAGTGACTGCTTTCTAGCTTGATAAATACTTTACCAGCTTGATTTGATCAGTGGTCAAATAAGGGATGTCGCTGTGACATCCCTTGTTCAATCACTTCAGGCCTTTATCTTTCTGTGAACCTTTGGCTTGTTTTATTACCAGCTTGATGTAGTATGCACGATGAGCGTTGTATCTTCTGTGCATTTTTTCCTGAGTCTTGGCACCTTTATCTGAAAGTTAATTTCAACCCAGCAGTGGCTTCATGGATGAAATTTCTGAATGTTTATCAACAGAATATGGAACTTGATTTCACCGTTATACATCCCTCTTTCTATGTTATCATCATCCCTCATCACACCTCTATGTCCCTGTTCCCCTTCCCCCTGTGCAGAGTAGCAGGCTAGAGCGCACTAGCTCAGGCTGACCTCCCCGACTTCGTTCAGATAAATTCTCTCTTTTCCCGAGTCTCAGGTACCCCTATCTTTTGTTGTCTGCCCCTAATATTGGAACAAAACTTCTGCTGTAGAATTTCCATAAAAGCTTTTACTGAACACTGAAGTAACAGCATAAAATCCTGGTAGAGTTTGCGCTTACTGCTGAATTGAAGTTACTTCAGGTTAACTGTATTGCTTGAAATGTGAATGTACCTCATGGCTTTGAAAATGGACACTGTTCATAAAACATGTAAACCACCAAATTTTGCCACTCTGGAGCTGCTGCCCAGTTGCAATCAACAAAACAACAAAGAAAAAACCAAGAGAGGCCAAAGATGAACTCACTTTCAACCACAGAGTGAACATTCACCGAAGTTGTCTTTTAGTGACAAGCCAAGACACAAGCAGTGACACAGGAAGCGCAAACACAGTATCAATTATTATGACATCATTTCACCAAGTGATTGTTATTGCACTGGGTACTACTTGCTCATTATTTAAACTGACAACAGTCGCACAATTATGGCTGAACACCCTACAACACATGCAATACAGTACTAACAGCAAGTATAATGGGCAGAAAGGCTGCAATGACTAAAATTTGAGCCCTAAAAGTGACAAAGTGCAAGTGTTTGTGTGCTGTTGAAAACAGTCTGAGAAAGTGGCAGTTTTCTGTTGCTGTGACCTGTAGGGACACCAGGTGGTCTGAGACATGTCCACTATGGAGCCACCGCCAGTCGCCCTCAAGTGGGATCCCAAGAACCTCGAGATCAAAACACTGTCTGTGGAGAAAACTCTGGAGCCCCTGGTCATACAGGCAAGGAGAATGCCTCCCCACCTTTGGTAGCGAGAGGCTGTTGTAGTGAGATCAATGTTTTTGTTGCTTGGCTAGGTGACGACACTGGTAAACACAAAAGGACCATCAAAAAAGAAGAAAGGTCGCTCAAAGCGGGCCCATGTCCTGGTTGCTGCTGTAGAGCGGGCCACAGAAAACTTCATCAAGAAGGGAGAAGAGATTGCAACAGAGAACCCTGACATTCATCAGGAAATGATGGCAGCTGTAGATGAAGTGCGGAAGACAGGTAAGCTAATGTTGTATAGGATTTCCTTTAATGAAAGGGAACGTACAGTGTGAAACCCACACTCTGCAGTGGCTGCTGCAGGTGTCAACTGCTAGTGCCCAGGAAAAGCACTCGGCATAGCTATGTCAGAAGCACAATGAGATGAGTTGCTGCCTTTCCCTGGGCCGGTAACCAGTGCCAGTTGTTGCAGAGCATGGGCATTTGGAGTTTGTGCATTCACTTTTACGAAGCGCAACCCTGTACATATTGGAAGCGTGGCATGTTAAGTAACATGTCTTGCAGGAGAGGCCATGAGTAAGGCTTCGCGTGAATTTGCGGAGGACCCTTGCTCATCGGTCAAGAGGGGTAACATGGTGCGCTCAGCACGGAACCTCCTGTCTGCTGTCACTCGACTACTGATCCTCGCTGACATGGTGGATGTGCACCGGCTGCTGAAATCATTGCGTGTGGTGAGCACCGGATACGTGGCTTGTTGTGTGGTTCATTTGTGGAGACCACATATTATCTCAGGTCGAGGATGACTTGGACAAGGTCAAGAATGCATCCAGCCAGTCTGAGCTGATGGAGTTCTTTCGAAACTTTGGTGTCAACACTGTTGAGCTGATACAGCAGGCTGCACGCAGGCAGGCGGTGAGAACTAGGAACCAGCAATGTGTGGTGGTAGGGCACAACACCATCCTTCTTTTGTTGTAGGAGCTGAAGGACTCAAGGTTGCGAGATGACCTTGCTGCTGCCAGGGCAGTGCTGAAGAAAAATAGCATGATGCTTCTCACAGCCTCTAAGGTACAAAAGACAACAACCTTCCGGTTCGTCATCTCACAGAGCACGCTTGCTGCCCGCAGGTCTACATTCGTCATCCTGAGCTTTCGGCTGCCAAGGAGAACAGAGATTTTGTGTTTCGGCAAGTGTGTGAAGCAGTCAACACAATTGGCGACGTTGCACAAGGTCGTGCTGGTGCCCTAGTGCCATCCTATGAGGGCCCTGGCGAGTTAGCAGCTGCACTGGATGATTTTGATGTAAGGCCTGTACCCTAACTGGGTAGGGAGAAATTGTGATTAACATTGGTACCCTTGTTTTGTCCTGCTTCACCAGGAGCGTGTTGTGCTGGATCCACTCACCTACAACGAACTGCGCACCAGGCCAGCTTTGGAAGAGAGGCTGGAGAGTATTATCAGCGGAGCCGCCCTCATGGCCGATTCATCATGCACCCGCGATGAGCGGCGGGAGCGCATTGTGGCAGAGTGCAATGCAGTTCGGCAGGCCCTGCAAGACCTACTGGCTGAATACATGGCAAGTGCGGGCCGCAAGGAGGACTCCCTGGACAAGGCTGTGGAGCAGATGGGGCGCAAGACGCGGGACTTGCGGCGGCAGCTGCGCAAGGCAGTCGTGGACCACGTATCGGATTCGTTTCTCGAGACACAGGTGCCTCTTCTAGTGCTGGTAGAGGCAGCACGTGCCGGGAACGAGCGGCAGGTCGAGGAATATGCGCGTGTGTTTGCCGAGCACGCCCACAAGCTGGTTGAAGTGGCCAGCCTGGCCTGCTCTATGTCAAGCCATGAGGATGGTGTAAAGATGGTGCGGTGTGCGGCGGCCCACATTGAGGGCCTCTGTCCACAAGTAGTGAATGCAGCTCGTATCCTTGCAGCACGGCCACGCTCTAAAGTGGCACAGGAAAACATGGACGCTTTTCGAGATGCCTGGGAGACACAGGTGCGTCTGCTTACAGAAGCTGTTGATGACATTACCACCATCGATGACTTCTTGGCTGTGTCAGGTAAGGCAAAGCTTCCATTCCCCATTGGCGGCAGTTTGAGCATGCAAGTTCAATCACTTCTGAAATTTGGCACCCTCTCTAGAACTGCTTTAACTATACTTCAAGCTAAACATGGTGCATGTTTGTCTCTGTGTCCGTGGCTGGCACTTTATTTGCAACCTTGTGACCAGTCTTAGAAATACTGAATAATATTTCTGTGGCCATAACACACACTTGCCTTGGCTGTTGCTAATGGCCATAGAAACAAAGAATTCTCGTAGCTCTCGTCTCACCTGGTGTGTTCTCACAGCTTTCAATGAAGTGTCATGTACGTTTCATCGTAATTTTAAGCCCTACAGAGGCTCCTTGGAATGCCAGAGGCATAACTAGAAGCAACTATACATATCGCACACCTCACCAGGCACTTCGTATAGTTATGCCTGCAGTCATAAATGTGGTGCTGTGGAGGACTGGCTCAAAATTTGCGAGGTGGCAGTGGCTCCGAAACCTGTTAAAAAATTAGTCTATTAATGCAGAGGCTGTGGTTTGTGTTCACTTTTTTGGCAAGTAATGATGCTCCAGCTCTTACCTGATTAGGATTTTGTTGAAGTGAGAATTCTGCTTAACAGAGTGGTGCTCTATTTTCATAGAAAACCACATTCTTGAAGATGTCAACAAGTGCGTGCTGGCTCTGCAAGAGAATGATGCAGATGCATTGGACCGCACTGCTGGTGCCATTCGAGGGCGTTCAGCCCGTGTGTGCAATGTGGTAACTTCCGAGATGGACAACTATGAGCCAGGTATCTACACAGAAAGAGTACTTGAGGCTGTGGCAGTGCTGAGAGACCAAGGTAGGATTGTTGTTTGCATTGAGGTTCATTCTCTGAAGATGTTCTGCTGTTTTTTGCAGTTATGCCAAACTTTGCCCAGAAGGTTGAGATGGCAGTAGAAGCACTGAGCGCCACTCCCCAGAAAGAAATAGATGAAAATGAATTTATAGATGCTTCCCGTCTAGTTTATGATGGCGTGCGGGAGATTCGCCGTGCAGTGCTGATGAATAGGGTAAGTTTGTCTTTCACAACCTTTTGCTTACAATTTCGTCTCAAATTTTTTTAGTTTGATGTTGACTCTGAAGATGAAATGGATGGCTCAAATCTCTCTGGAAGCTGGGCCTCGCTTAGTTCTCAGAGGAGTGGGGCTTGTGAGGAAAAACTTGACTTGTGTGTGCATTATGGGATACAGGTTGCTTACTGTTGTGTGCTTGTATGAGCTGTCCTTTGCTTTTGGATGTTGGCTGGTGCTTTATAGCTGCTTTGCTGGGCGATTTTTCTTAGAGTGCAGAGGAGCTGGACTCGGAAACAGAGATCGAGTACGAGGATAACACCTATGAAACACGCAGCAAATGTAAGCTTCTGTCCTTTGTCTGCCTGGGGATTAGTTGAATGCTGTCTTAGCTGCATAGGCGTGCTATTCCTCTTGCAGCTAGTGCCCACACTGCCGACTATGATGAGTATCCGGACATCAGTGGCATCAACAACACACGGGTAAGGAGCACATTTAAGTCGCATGGAGCAAGAGGTGCTTGACTATATTCTTTTAACACAGGATGCTTACCGCCTCGTGTCAGAAGAAGAGAAGCAGAAGATTGCTGCTCAGGTGGAGACATTCCGCACAGAGAAGAACAAGTTTGACCGCGAAGTGGCCAAATGGGATGACACCGGCAATGATATCATTGTGCTGGCGAAGCAGATGTGCATGATTATGATGGAAATGACAGATTTCACAAGGGGCAAAGGGCCCTTGAAAACAACTATGGACGTCATCAACGCTGCAAAAAAGATATCAGAGTATGGCACTAAACTGGACAAATTGGCACGAACCATTGCTGACCAGGTAATAAAACAATGGCATATGCTTCACTTGTGCAAGTGGTCTAATGTGCTTAATTTTTTTTCACAGTGCCCAGAGTCGAGCACCAAGAAGGATCTTATTGCTTATCTTCAGCGCATAGCACTTTATTGTCACCAGCTCAACATCACCAGTAAAGTGAAAGCTGATGTGCAGAACATTTCTGGAAACCTCATCGTCTCTGGGGTGAGATGTCAAACTAAAGCTTGGCTGGCAGTTCAGTCACCTTTTTTTTCTTGCTTTCCAGCTTGACAGTGCCACATCTCTGATTCAAGCTGCCAAAAACCTGATGAATGCAGTTGTGCTAACAGTGAAGGCGTCATATGTAGCATCAACTAAGGCAAGTAACCACACTTTGTGACACAGTGCCTTGTACTAACAGTTCTTTTTCTTACCACAGTATCCAAGAAGTGGCGTTGTGAGTGTAAGTAGAGGATACATAGGTGGTGGTGCATGCCAGGTCCTGTATTGTATGCAACCTTGGGGTCAACGAGTGGGGGGCTATCCTTTCTTTGCAGTCACCGATTGTTGTGTGGAAGATGAAGGCACCTGAAAAGAAGCCTCTGGTTCGCCGGGAGAAGCCTGAAGAAGTCAGAGCTAAAGTACGCAAGGGCTCACAGAAAAAGAACATCGCGCCCATCAAAGCGCTCAGTGAGTTTCAGAGTCTGGCCGAATCAGTCTGAGTGGCATGCCCTCCTGCACGGCCTTTCCTCGTAGCCCCATCCGGTGCTAGGTTGTGAACAGTCACACACGAGTGGTCACCTCCCCAATAAACAGGATCACCTTCCTCCACCGTGTATGCACTGGCATGCATCCCATTATCCCTCTTTCTGCTCGATTGTGTGCTGTTTGTGTGTGCTTTCTTGTCAAGTGCCCTTTCATAACCAAGCTAGGGTTTCTATTTGCAGCATGAGTCACTACTGCTGTGGCTGTCACTGCTTTCTTGCCCGTTCGAGCGAAGGACGTGCTCTACTTTCTCCTAGCACTTCGTTAGTGGTTTAGAAACAGCTTCATCTCTGTGTGGAACATGGTGGGCCCACTTCTGCATCCAGTCTTGTAGCAATTGCACCGAATACTTTCCTGTACACGTGAGAACTCCTGCTAGTTTCACTCATAACACACTGTAACCCACTAATGTCTTTAGCCAATCTGCTACAAATTAATAGCATGAATATGCAGTGCGATGTTTCTTGCTTTCCTCTCTCTCTGTGGTGCTCTAGGGACATGGCAGGGACTGCTTGTGTTCTTGAGGGAAGCTTTACTCGTGTACCTAACCACTACTTACTTACAAATACCAAAACTTACACTTCAGTGAAATTCATGTTTTGTTTGTACATTATATATTTAAGAGACACATTTATGTATGGACAGTAACAAATGTTACATTTGTGATTATGCTTTGTGAGAACTGCCATGTGTTTTTCCACTTTTGTATAAGCTCTTCCCATGCACCCACTGTGCCTCTAATGGGAAACTGGTGTTGTCCTTGAATAGGCAGACTAAATGCAGTTTTCTGGCACAATTGAGACATGTCTCTGCCTGTACGAAAAAGAGGGGGGGAGGGCACAACATGAAAACTGCTTTGGTGTGCGTTGTCAAGGTTGCCACAAGTTTTATTTACAAAGACATGTACACTGAGAATGATAGCCTTTGTAGACTATTTAATAAAAGCAACAAACTTTGTGAAATCAATTCCCTTTATGTTTAAATAAAGAAATGTGCACCTTTATTTACATATGCGTACATTTTTACTGTGCAGCACTTGTGCGTTGTTGAACATACTGCACAGCACGCTGCTTCACCGTTTGACATAACGATGCATCACCATGTTCCTTTTCAAAGTCGAGCCATTTTTTAAACAAAGATTTCATCTTCTTGGGATTCAGATTCAGTGACGTGGCTTTCTCAAAAGTTTTCCTGTAGGGAAAACAAACAAAGCTTAGAAATTGTTCACAAAACCATGCAGATGAAAAAATCGTACTATGACAATGTGCCTCACCGTGCATTCTCTACATCACCCAGCTTTGTGAGAAGGTCCATGTACACCAGCCACAAATCTGTGCGCTTTGGGTAGTTGTCCAGAATGCTGTTGAACATACTTCGCCCCCTTTCAGGATCACCATACCTAAACTCCATTTGTGCAAACTTTGATATTAGCACAATATCTGCAAAATGGAGAAAAAAGGATTGAGCATGATGACAGAATAAAGAAAATATGTGAAGATCACGGTTCATGTAACAGCATATTAGCAATTCAACAAGGAATTTTGACTTGCCACAAACAGTCACTTCAATCTAGATGAGGTGAGGCACCACTGTGAAGCATTTTCATATGTGATCACAAATTCACATTTATGAAGTTAGCTGAAATTATATGCACCTTTATTTAGACCTTCAGGTGTTGTTTTTCTAAAGTGCACCAAATTCAATTTCTAAGTGACAGTGATGTAACTGCGCCGACACGCACCTGCTCCGAATTGGGAACACACATTTTGCACACGCGAGAAGGCGCAATGCATCAAGCAACCCTTTGCGACTCACCCTCGCACACTTTCCATCACAGCTGCAGCATATGTCAGCGTGCAGCCGCCACCTTATGGCACTTCAACATTACACGGAACCTTATGATGACGCTGACTGCGTAAGTTTGCCTGGAGTGTCCATATAGTTATCGCAATAATTATGTAATTACAGTGACGTACAATTGTGAGGGCACAGCTGCTCGATGCACCTTTTTTGCAGCCACTTACTGCTATATCGAAAAGTGCATAAGGCACATTTCGTTATGACTAGGCAGCCCCAACGCAGGGGGGGAAACAAGGAAGTCACGGATATGCAAGTCACACAACACAAATGCTATTCAATCTGTACTTGCGAGGACAATTTAAATAGTATTATTGTTTCTGTTCCATCTGGATTTGCACTGCTTAGTCGTGCTTCTGATCAACTACCAACTTGCTCAGCTAGTAAATTCAATTGTAGGGATATATAGTGTCGATATAGTATAGCCACCCAATTCTTTATTAACACTGCATGAGTGCCTAAGCGATAGCGTGCCAGTGCCCTCCTTGGAACAGCCTGAAAGACCATACGCTACGACTAGCAAGAGCTTATCTTTATGCACCATTATTAATGTTCGAGGATACAGCGCTCAAGCCATATTAATAAAGAATCGGGCAGCTGCACGTACTCAACTTGTTTAGCGGATGAAACGTTATAACAGATAAAACGCTTAGCAGATTAAATGAATAATGAAGCCAAGGACAGCTTGGGGGCGGGGGGGGAGGGGGGGGGTGCACTCTTTACTGAAATGCAGAATTAACTGTGAATTAGGATTACGTTTGTGCTTATCTTCTGCAATAACAATAAAATGGAACAGCAAGTTGAAGAAAAAAATACTTTCACCTTAGTATAACACATATTGAACGCAATGTTTCAGAAAGTACGAAGAGCTTCCTCTGCACTAGCACAGTAAGTTACTGTTCCAAACTGCGATTTTTCCTGCTCTGAAAGCTGCTCCAAAAGACCAAGTGCCGCTTCCATCACTGAAGTAACGTTGCCAGGCTTGAAATTCAAATTCTATTCATTTGCAATATGTTACTGAACAATTTTTAATCTGATAATTTAAACAAAAGGACTTTAATTAGGATAAGTAGTTTCTCAGGTAACATAGCCTCTTAGAAATCGTTCTCCCTTGACGATACCTTGAAGTCGACACTTCTGAATACGAGTTTATAGAATATTGTTGAACCTTAACATTAAAAAAAGAAAAAAGCGCAGGCTTTTTGCATTTCAGGTTTTCAAGTCTTACGGAATTTTTAAAAATTGCCTGTTGCAAGTAACATAATTGAGCTGGATTGTTCAGGGAAGTGGACATGCATGAGAACTCGAAACAAATAGCAAAATAATTCACCAATTAACTCTTTATTGCACATATCGCAACTTGTGAATTATAGCGAGTTCTGAATCCCCTGAAGCTATTGAGGAAAATTTTCTAGGGGACTTGCGCAGCATCTGCAGTGTTCCTTTCATGGTATGAACGCTGGATTCAGTGCACTGACTCTGAAGGGGACTAACCTAACTAGTTCGTAGTTACACGCAAGCGATGTATCTTTACAAAGTTGCAAACTTTCTAGACAGACATTTTAAATGTATCGTTTTGTTTTCAAAAACTTGGTTTGGATGCTGAAATGACCAATGTATTAAAGTGGTGTATATTTTAGTGTAGAAATAATTTGAACAAATTAGGAGCACGAGCTACGTGATTATCACCTTTACAAACAAAACTAAGTGGCTGGGGCTACACTTGTTCTTGGCTACTCTCATGCTGATGTACAGGTCAGTCCACTGCTAGAGGGAACACGCGAGCACGTGGCTCATGCTCCGCACAGCGCCATGCACGGGAAGCAGCTAAAACCAAGAGCATTCACGAAGCGGCACATGCTGCATGTCGTCTGCTGCCCCCCTATCGCTTCACCTGCGTCCGGCTGGGCGACTTGAGCCGCGGCTGCAATGAATGTAATCTAAAGGAGCAAAGTTGTGCTTGACGTGCCAGCTGTCTGGATGCTAAGAGCATAGAAATGATTGAGCTTGTAGAACATTACAGGCGACATGAAGCCCTACAGATCGAAACACATTCACTTTGTGGATGGAGCATCGCCACTGAGTTAATGAAGCGAGCATGAGTCACACTGCAATTTCAGTGATGTCTGGCTATGACGCGCTTAGTTTGTTGACTTGCTGGAAGACACGAAACACGGTGTCGTGTAAAGCTACCGTTGGTGAATCAGGAAACGTGAACCTATGTATACACATTCGAAAGTATCGCCCTTTTATTCCAAAATGATAGTGAGGGAGTGACACTAATGTGTATCAGCAAGCACTTACAGAAGAATTTGTAGTTACGGATGGTGTTGTGCATGTGTTTGTGTCCCCAGAATGCTCGCGTGAGATGCAGCACAGCGACGTCATATTTGGCATGTCCAAACAATGCGGTTCTACGAAACATAGTTCTGCTGCTGCTTTGTATTCTATGGCACTGCAGAAGAAGTGAGCGTATTTGTGTGCTTTCTACGTCTCACGGGTGGCACTGCACAAAATTAAATGTTTGTTTGAAGCGGGGGGATCTTGGCTGTGATTTCACGGCACGGCGGCCATGTGTGAGCAAAGCGCAGGGGTGGTTTGGTAGCAGATGATCCGTGGCACGCGCCGCCCCAGTGCCGTTTCGCGCTTGTGCTCACGTTTTCTGTCTAACAGTAAACCTACCTGTATATTTGCTATTACACTTACTCACCACTGTTTCCAGCATAATAAAGGAAGTCACCACAGTTACAAAAATTCTTTAAGTAATTTCCAGTGTTTCCACAAAACTGTAGCAGTACAGCATACAGTAAACTTTCTGATGCAGTAAAAAAATATTAGTAGATTAATGAGGCCGACCCTTCAACACTTGTTGAATATAAAAAACTTGCATGGTCGCTAGTCAACACTGGCCTAAATTATTCCTGTACTCTTGCAGCACAGAGCCTATGGTTGCATTCAAAAGACTGCTTTGCTTTTTCTTTCAACTTCCTCAAATCTCTGCCATTTTTCTTCAGAAATCACAACTAAGCAGTGCCTCCAGCAAAATCGAAGTGGACAAATCTCATCAGTGTCAGGAAGTGACACCACTACACCTATACTACGACCTTTGCCAAGGATGGCATGATGACAAGAGAAACAAAATGATCACGACGTCATGCTGATACAAATACTTGGTCTGATTGCGTATGGTGGATACTTCCAGCATACAGCTTGAAGTTATGTAGTAATGCCAAAAAGCAAGAGAAGGCTGTGATGGCATGGTGGCAGCAGTATCTGATTACTGTCAACTCTGCTAATACAAGTTAAATTGAGGAGATCCTCTTCGATGCCGGACAATTCACACTGTTCATAAAAGGTGTTGCAGGGTCGTTTTAGCCCAAATGCTGAAAGAGAGAATTCGCTCTGCACATACGGATTTATGATAAAAGCAAATTGCATGAATGGCACCTGCCCAGCCTCTCTAGTACCAAAAGCACTTTGCCTATTAAATTTTCTTTCTTTGCCACTCACAAATAGAATGATGTTTCTTCTGACCAATGCAGTGACACTCGGTTTAGAGGGATTCGGAGTGCTGTATATATAATTTATTTTTTTAATAGGGGTATGCTGCCGTAAAGTGAATTTTGTCAAAGCTCTATTCCTTTCTATGGTGGAAAAAGCTGTTGAGTTACACAAGAGCTAGCAGTCACTCAGGAGCCACAATAATTGATCAAGCTGTTTCTCCAAAACAGCTTTCCTTTTCAGGAGTAAAATTATCTCCCTCACATGCCCGCAGTTCTGCTAAAGCAACTCAATAATTCAATGATGGAGCAAACAACATAACTGCGCAACAGTTGGTTATGGAAATGAAACTCTTCTTAACTCTACAGTCCCACTGGCATTTACAGGCAAAGATTCACAAATGCAGCAGGGCATAGACAATAAATGCTTGTGCAGCATAAAATATGTGACCTGTAGATATTGGCTTGTTTATGGTTAGCAAGATTGAGAAAGGCCATGTGTACAATTAACAAGCAGTTTTAAAAGGACATTTTGCTTTGCTTTAAAGTAATTAAATTCTATAGCTTTACAGGTCAAAAAACAAAATATCATTATGAGGCACACCACAGCGGGGGAACTCCAGGTTAATTTTGACCACATCGGGTTCTTTCCCTGAAACAGTTTGGACAAATTTGGAGATTTGTAAGGTACAGCTACAGTAAAATATCTGCGCCACAATTTATGAGTATCATCTCGCATCAAGAAAACTATGTAGGATTACAGGTTATACTCCTCCCTAGCCACGGTTTTTTCTCAACTCGTTCGCCGAGCGATCGGGCTAAACCCTGCCTTCACTCTGCGTCATGATGTGACGTCGTGTCATCTATTTCCAGTGTCTTGGAGCCAGTGTGCGACGCCTCTCCGCTAGCCGCATGGCCGTCAATTCCCAGCGTTCTGTTGCACCATTGAGCGTGCCTGGTAAACGCAAGCAAGCTGGGTGGGTGTTTTGACTGATGGGCGGAGGCGTAAACTAAAGCCCCTTCGTACTACTATCGCTGTGATAAAGGGGAATTTAATGTAAGCATGAGTGGCCTGCACGGTGCAGCCACCTGGTCGCACAGAGCTTAACCAGCCAAACACAGAGCTCATTTTGCTGTAACCACGTGTAATAAAGCATTTTTAAACCTTTAAAAAGACGTGTTCATGATTAAGCTGCTGCCAAAAATTTACACAAGCAGCAAAATAGAATACACTTGGTTACGGCTGTATTAGCTCTGTCTGGTTGAGCTCTGTGCCACCAGGTGGCCACTCACCAGTAGGCCACTCACGTTTGTTCCTCCGCTCATGTTGCAAAACACCCAGTTCTCCTTCCTTTACTGGAATAACAGACACGCTAAAACTTGGTTTTGTGGCAGTAATCATCCGTCGTGAAATGATGGCCGCAAATGTATAGATCCTGTTGGCTTTCAGAGGGACTTGATGTTGGAGCTTGACATGTCGCCAATCGCCAAGTTTTTCAGCCCACAACACAACAAGGGCAAAAATAAACTTCGACATAATAATCCTCACGAAAATAAACCTCGACACCAACACTGATTGCACAGCTCGCATCAACACAGAGCAGGTTGTAACACAAGCAGACAACACGTGTTGTGTGCAGTGCTTGAGTGTAGTGAAGTGATAAATTGTCGTTGTGTATTCTCTTTCTTCAACATTTTTTTTTAACAGAAACAAATTAACCAAGATTCCAACTATAACAAAAACACTTGTTCACAATAAAGTTGGAAAAATTGTCAATGATGTAACCTGGGTAACCAATTGGATAGCTCAACCAACTAACTTCAATTGCGCAAGATATGTAGATTGTGGAAGTTCGAATCCTTCTATGCAGTTCTTTTTTTAATTTGACGATGGTGAGCTTGAAATTCACCTCCTCCAGTGGACAACATCTGCAGGCTTGGAGTGATGCCTGACACCGGCAAATGATGCCGAGAGCGAGTGGGGCTATACTAATCCAGGTACAACCAAATTAGGAAGGCCCACTAAGCTTCAACAAAGACACTCCCTCACCAGAACAGGAATTGGCCTCCCTGGTGCTTTCGGCCACTACCTCCCGAATGATTCCTACAATTAACATGGCCTACATGCAACTACATGGCAACTACATGGCCTTCGGTCCCCAGCAGCTGTGGAGCACCTGACCAAGGTGGCGGTCAGACCTGTAGTGCAGCACAGGGTGCTAAGAATCTCTGGGTCCAAACAGGCCACGAATGGAAACTGACCTTGTCAACCTTTAATTGCCCAACTCTGTCGAGTGAGGCTAGCTTAGCAGGACTCTTTGAGGAACTATCAGACATTGTTTGGGATATCATCGACCTTAGTGAGCTTAGAAGAACTAATGAGGCTTATACATTGCTGAGTAACGGACATGTCCTCTGCTATAGAGGTCTCCCAGATAAGAAGCAATAAGGGGTAGGATTCCTTATGCATGAGGACATAGCGGGCAACGTTGACAAATTCTACAGCATTAATGAGAGGGTAGCGTAGTCGTAATCAAACTTAATAAGAGGTATAGATTAAAGGTAGTACAAGCCTGCGCTCCAACACCCAGTCACGATGGTGATGAGGTAGACCAGTTTTATGGAGATGCTGAATTAGCGATGAGAAAAGTGCAAACTTAGTATACTGTAGTAATGGGCGACTTCAATGCAAAAGCGGGGAAAAAGCAGGCTGGTGAACAAGCAATTGGCAACTACAGCGTTGATTATAGGAATGCTAGAGGAGAGATACTGGTAGGATTCGCTGAAAGGAATAAGCTGAGAATAATGAACACCTTTTTCAGGAAGCGTAGCAAAAGAAAGTGGACCTCGAAAAGCCATAATGGTGAAAAAAGAAATGAAATTGATTTCATACTTTCTGCTGATCCCAGCATAGTGCAGGATGTAGAAGTGTCAGGTAGGGTAAAGTGCAGTGATCATAGGTTAGTGAGGGCTAGGATTCACCTCAATTTGAAGAGAGCAAGAGTAAAATTGGTCAACAAGAAACAGGTCAACCTAGAGGCAGTAAGGATAAAAGCAGACAAATTCAGGCTGGTATTTGCAAACAAATATGCAGCCTTAGAACAGAGAGATGAAGATGACATAGAGGTAATGAATGAAACCGTAACTAGGCTGGGCTTCAGAGGTAGCAATTGAAGTTGGAGGCAAGGCACCAAGACAACCAGTAGGCAAGCTCTCCCAAGTAACTAAGGACCTAATAAAGAAACGACAAAGAATGAAAGTGTCCAACTCAAGAGATAAGATAGAATTCGCGGAACTGTCAAAACTGATCAACAAGGGAAAAAAAGTTATATTCAAAACCATAACGTGAGAAAGACTGAAGAAGCAGTGAAACATGGACGCAGCCCGAAATCAGTGAGAAGAAAACTTGGCATAGGACAAACCAAGATGTATGCACTGAAAGAAAAGCAGGGTAATATCATCAGCAATCTCGAAGATATAGTAAAAGCAGCAAAAGAATTCTACATTGACCTGTACAGGACCCAGAGGAGTCAGGATACCTCAATTAGAAACAGCAATGAACAGGATACAGAAACTCCTATAACTAGCGATGAGGTCAGAAGGGCCTTGCAAGACATGAAACGAGGAAAAGCGGCAGGAGAAGATGGAATAACAGTCGATTTAATCAAAGATGAAGGAGACATAATGCTTGAAAAACTGGCGGCTCTCTATACGAACCGTCTATCGACTTCAAGGATCACAGAGAACTGGAAGAATGCAAACATTCTACTAATCCATAAAAAGGGAGACGTCCAAGAATTGAAAAATTATAGGCCCATTAGCCTACTCCCAGTATTATATAAAACATTCACCAAGACAATCACCAATACAATAATGGCAACACTGGACTTTAGTCAACCAAGGGAACAGGCAGGTTTCAGGAGGGGATACTCTACTCACAGAGAACTGGAAGAATGCA
Organism: Dermacentor andersoni; assembly: GCF_023375885.2. Taxonomy (NCBI): domain Eukaryota; kingdom Metazoa; phylum Arthropoda; class Arachnida; order Ixodida; family Ixodidae; genus Dermacentor; species Dermacentor andersoni. The sequence continues at coordinate 50,689,883 of NC_092814.1, read as the reverse complement.
AACATTCTACTAATCCATAAAAAGGGAGACGTCCAAGAATTGAAAAATTATAGGCCCATTAGCCTACTCCCAGTATTATATAAAACATTCACCAAGACAATCACCAATACAATAATGGCAACACTGGACTTTAGTCAACCAAGGGAACAGGCAGGTTTCAGGAGGGGATACTCTACAATGGATCACATCCATGTCATTAATCAGGTAATTGAGAAGTCCGCAGAGTACAATCAGCCTTTTTACATGGCTTTCATAGATTACGAAATGACATTTGATACAGTAGAGATACCAGCAGTCATAGAGGCATTAAGTAATCGAGGAGAACAGGCCACTTACGTAAATATCCTGGAAAATATCTACAGAGATTCCACAGCTACCTTGATTCTCCACAAGAAAAGTAGGAAGATACCTGTCAAGAAAGGTGTCAGACAAAGAAGCACAATCTCTCCTGCGTGCTTGGAAGAAGTATTCAAGCTATTAAACTGGGAAGGCTTAGAGTGAGGATCAATGGCAAATATCTCGGCAACCTTCGATTTGCAGATGACATTGTCTTGTTCAGCAACACTGGGGACGAGTTACAACAAATGATTGAGGACCTTAACAGAGAGAGTATAAGACTGGCGTTGGAAGATTAATATTGCAGAAGACAAAGATAATGATCAATAGCTGGGCAAGAGAAAATGAGTTCAGGATCGCCAGTTGGCCTCTAGAGTCTGTGAAGGAGTATGTTTACTTAGGTCAATTACTCACAGGGAACCCTGATCATGAGAAGGAAATTCACAGAAGAATAAAAACGGATTGGAGCGCATACGGCAGACAGTCAACTCCTGACTGGAAGCTTACCATTATCATTGAAAAAAAAAAAAAAAATTGTACAATCAGTGCATTTTACCGGTGCTGACATATGGGGCAGAAACTTGGAGATTGACAAAGAAGCTTGAGACCAAGTTAAGGACCGCGCAAAAAACGACGAAACGAAGATTGTTAGGCATAACGTTAAGAGACAGAAAGAGAGCGGTTTGGATCAGAGAGCAGACGGGTATAGCCAATATTCTAATTGACATTAACAGAAAAAAATGGACCTGGGCAGGTCATGTAATGCGCCGGTTAGATAACCGTTGGACCATTAGGGTTACAGAATGGGTACCAAGAGAAGGGAAATGCAGTCGAGGATGGCAGAAGATATGGTGGAGCGATGAAATTAGGAAATTTGCGGGCGCTAGTTGGAATCGGTTGGCGTAGGACAGGGGTTAGTTGGAGATCGCAGGAAGAGGCCTTTGTCCTGCAGTGGACATTAAATAGGCTGCTGCTGCTGATGATGATGTAGATTGTAACGGTGTGGCTGAGAACTCAAGAGAGTGGCGCTGCTACGATCGGTAGCGATGCACATGTTTAAAATATCGTATAAGATGCACGCTTCACAAGGAACACTTTATGTGTCACTTAATAATCATAATGACCCACCCTAATGACTCGGCATGCTTGTACAATATTGTCAAAATCATTTCAAGGTACTTTTATATGCCCCTAAATCTAAGTACACGAGCATGTTTATTTTAGGCTCCAAATGCATTTTGTGCGCCTACCGATGTTGAGCAAAAAACAGTGTGCACTCACGTTCCCGACTCGGCAGGCTTTTGAGAGCTCGCTGAAGAAGGGCTCTGCAAGCCTCAACTTGCCCACATTTCATGTAGAACAAGCCAAAGCTAAGCCAAACATCTGCATTCTGTTTGAACTTGTTCAGCATCTGCTTGTACAGCTGCTCTGCTTGCTGCAAACACAAGGGAACAACATGTAGTGAGCACCTAAAGCCACTGATGTACTGTGATAATAAAGAAAACAGGTGCATTTAATACAAATACATAAATATTCACCACTTTTCCCAGTGATAGGTGCATCAGCAAGTGCATTAGGCAATCCTTAGGCAATGTAGTAGAGAGAGAGAGAGAGAGAGTCAGTAGAAACCAAGAATAATTGCCACTGAGCTTCAATGAACTAAAATGGACAAATTTTAGTACAAGTATTTGATAGTGGAAACTACACAACGATTGCCCCAAGGTGTGCCCATTTAGTAAAAACCATGAAATTGTGCCAGTTTCAAGATGCGTGTCCCCAAAATATGGTGCAAGGGCATGGGTGTTCTAAAACTTCCATATAACATACACTGCAGGTCAGAACTATGTGGAACATCAACTGTACAGCCAAAGAAGAAGGGTACAATGGTTTGGACTAATACAAAAAGACAAACAATACTGAAATCAGCGCAGCTATCCTGGACCTTTCTGAAAAGTGTTCACACACTGTGCTAACATGATGAACCTTTTTACATGAAACTGGTGCTAGTCTAACGATTTTTTCTTGAATTAAATCCTGGAGTTTTGCGTGGCAAAACCACAATTTCATTATGAGGCACGCCGTAGCAGGGGACTACGGATTAATTTTCACCACCAGGGGATCTTTAACGCTCTCTCAATGCAGGAACACGGGTGTTTTTGCACTTCGCCCCCATCGAAATGTGGCCGCAGCGGCCAGGATTTCATCCCACGACCTTACGCTTAGAAATGCAACACTGTAGCAGCCACTAAGCCACTGCGATGGGTGTTGCGATTTCTGCTATATAAACATGATTTCATTATGCCTGGCTGCAATTACATGTGTTCTGCAGCAATATTTAATGAATAAAGCACAGTTACTGAACATAAAAATTTTCATGTAGGCAACATCTACCAGTTTAGCCAAGATATGAAATTGTGCCTATCTGGCACATACAATTCTTGAAAAATTTACTTGATAAAAAAAAAGCTACATTGTAAACAACTCTAGATGTACTGAACAAGTCAGCAAAGTTTAAAAATGCAGTAAGGCCCATCAGCATACCATATGAAGCTAATAAGGTATGCAGTGCACCATGCAAAAAAGGATAAACATTGCACAGAAAACTATGTTATGCAAGAATGCCAAAAGTGGCAGTGGAAAAGAAAGTGAGCTGGAGCTCTTCGCTGTCAATTACTCTGAACCTTAAAGGTGACATGAGAGACAAAAAATTACGGACTAGTTTCCGAGAAGGGAGAAATATTTTTTTTCTTTCCCAATTACCAACACAAACATGAAGCTAGACTCCTATAGTGAGTTTTGGAGAGCTAGATGGTTGAAGGATACTCTCTGCTCTAGTACTGACCTCCTGCTTGTTGCCTGCCACATAGATCTGTGCCAAGTGCATGTAGACCTTTAGTGGCTCATTGAACTGCAGTGCCTCCTTGAAGACAGTGTCAAGTGAATCTTGTGTGCCGTACAAGTGCTCCAGGTTGAGCAATGCTGTCCACACATTCAGTTTCTCTTGCTCCTCTCTGTATAAAGTGAAATGCACACATTTAAGTGACAAGCACATTGCTTAGTGGTGCAGGGCGTTTTGCTACATTCAAGGCCCTGAATTTCTGCCAATGAAACAGTCAAGGAACAGTGCAGCACTCACTGTACTTCATTTCAGAAAAATGTGTCTGAGAAGTGCAAGCTATGTGGCACGCTCTGCTGCCCGAGACAGCGCTTGTGACTGAGGGGACAATGCTCCGACGTGAATGTACATAGGTCTTTGTGTGATGGCGCACCTGATTGGCTTAATCATAGTGTCTACCCTAGTGTACTGGCGGATCCAGAGGAGGGGCCCTGCAGGCCTCCCCTGAGATTGCTGGTGCCTCAGCAGTGACAGTACTAAGCATGCATCTGCCATAGTCAACTCTTTTGAAGCAAATTTTGCTCTGAGCCTCCCACACTTCAAAGGGCGCCCAGCCAATGACTGCCTGTACTGCTTCATTCATCATTTTTCCACGCACCCCCAGAGCAAGCCTTTTGACCAGCCCTCTGATTAATCTCCAGTTCCACCTGCACTTAGGATTTCAAGGAAAGCACCGAATTTCAAACGTAAGCTCGGGAACTATTAGGCCTTTCCGTACACCTTGTACTACTTTATATTTGTTCAGTGACAGAAGATGACACTGCCATTTGCACTGTGACAATGTTTTGGTAGGCCTTTCCAATCAATCTTTCTTTCTTTTGCTGGTCCTTACTCCCGCAACTTCACTTGATTAATGTGAGAGCATTGAAATGCCTTCTACTCATCTTTCATCACTTATACTTCTTACTGAAAGGGCGAATCGCAAAATCTGCCTCTATTTTTTTTTTTTTTTTTTAAGCCAAGTTACGGCTGTAAATGCAGTCAAAATATCCATTTCCAGCAGCGGACCTTTCTGGACCGACCCAGCCTTATCTGGCCGTAGCTCCGTGGCACCACACTGCTGTCAGTTGTTGAAGAAGGCGGTTGTGCTTCACACGTCCACGGTGTATGAGCAACGAATTGTCATTCGTTTTCTGTAGAGCAAGGAACGAATGCCAATCGAAATTCGTGGGAAAATGCAGCCCACGTATGGGGAAAGGTGTCTCGCTTTGAGAAGTGCGAGGTGCTGGTGTTGTGAGTTTGCAAAAGGTTGTTTAGACTTGCATGACAATGAGCGTTCGGGGAGGCCGCGTGCGTCGCTGACTGATGACATGACACAGGGGCATGTCAAGTTTAGCACTGCGACGAGACAAATGTCAGAACCGGTGTGGGGACTATGTGGAAAAATAGTGTAAGATACGTAGAATAGTACATATATTTATAAAAAATGTATGTATCTTATTTTGGCTAATAACAAATAGGGGCAAAGACTTTCTGATTTGCCCTCGTACATCTGGTGCATGTGTATGTACTAAAGATGTCCACATCATTTATTTATCACCACCATCTGCCACAAACACGTAGGTAACTGCAATGTGTACTCCATGTACCCAGAAAACCAAGAATGCTTCTGTTGGACCAGACCACACAAATCTCAATGGGCAATCATAAAGTAAGCAGTGACTTGTTACTCAAGGTAAGTGGCAAGGAAGGGATTGATGTCTTGTTGGGAAGTGCTGGCACCTCGATTCTACCTGCAGCACTCTCTCTTCCAAAGCAATTGTCAAAGTAATTGGAACGTTCAACGAGCTGCTTCATGTCCCCGCTTTTGTCAATGCCACTCCTCAGAGCTCAATTGCAGTTGCGGTGGCGACCTGGTGCTGAGATGCAAAGTTTACGATCATGATCTGCTAAGTTCCAATTCAGTTTCACAAAAAGGACATGTCTCTGCCACCGTGGTGCCATTTCCTGCCGACAATTTCTATCAATATTTCTGGCCAGTTTGTGCAATCAGCACAAAGCTATATATAGTACTCCATTTCATACATGGCAGGCAATGCTACAAATGCTAGAGAGACCTCTCACACAGCTTGCATTTGTGACCAAAAATAAAGTATGTCCCAATGAAAGAAAGATACTACAAGGTATGGGTTATGTAAATAGATGTAACATTAAGTCTCGTACTTCTATGCAGAAAAATATGAAGTATTTATTACACATGAGGCCTCATACACCTGATCCCATTTACCGTGAATGAGCGAAGGGACATGTTTCTGCAACGAATGGCCACAGCACATCATTTTCACTTGACTAAAATATCATACATCGCATACTCGAAGCACAAAGGTGCACAAATAACATGTAATTTGACATATCCTTACATCCACAAGCTCTAGTAGTATTATTCTATACAAAGCAGTTACTCCGTAAAAAGTGTCACAGATCAAAAACAAGAGTAAAACGAAATGCATGTAGTAAGAGTATGATTGCACTACTTGCACAGCTTCTGCAGCATTGCCTGCTAAGTATGAAACAGTATAGGGAAAAGAATGGGGAAGGGGCATTGAGTTGCTGGTGTGCATGCACATTGAGCTTTGGTTGTACGCCATGACTTTTTGTGTTTCCATCTTTATTTATTAATTTTATTTATTTATTCATATTTCAAGGGTCATGGTGGAACATTATACAAGAGGGGTGGGCAAAGGGTACTGCTTTTCTTGGTTAAAGGGACACTAAAGAGAAACTTTAGACTCTTAATGCGTTATTTCAAAACTTCATTTTCATTAAATTCACAATAATAGGCTTGTTATTAAAAAAAATAAAGGTCAAAGTTTCATTTCTTGAATTTTACGTCGAAACGCCAGAGCCGGTATGTCAGTGCGACGTCACGAATTTCAAAATATTTCGTTTCTTTTTTTTTTTTTGTATTTTGGCCATTGTGGCACAGTAAAGAGTTCACAAAACCAGCTAAGTTCAGTCCTTTGGCCCTTTAGGGTACACTGCAGTCCATCTTTAACAATAACAAATTGACTAGGCCTGAGCAGACGTGATCAGAATCTATGATGTCACGGCAAGCTAGTGTGGGAACTTCCAAAGTGGTGTTGCTACTCATCTTTTATTTTTGCACCTTTGCTGGCTCACCGGGTCTCTTCTCACCGTAAGAGAGGCTTTTTGGCAATGTAGAAGGGTAATTTATGAATACAGCTGAAATAAACTTTCTCTTTAGCGTTCTTTTAACATGTTAGATGATGACTCTCAGTGGCTGTTACAGGGTACGGCCTGTTAAAAATGGTGATGCGAGCAGGAAGGTTGTTCCAGTCTTTTGCTGTGTGAACATCTTGAGGAGGTAGTGCAAGACGACGAAGAAATAAGGAAGAAACACACAAGACAGCGCTGTATGAAGGAAAAAAGATTTCTGGAAGGTCTTTGTATGGATTCATTCACGATATTTTGCATTTGGAGGGTTATGGTGAGATGCCCAGTGCACTGGTCTGATGAACACATTGCCTGTTAGCAAGGAATAATTTTCTTCACCCGTGTGCACAATGGAAACAAGATGCAATAAGAGGGAGTGGAAAATGGGTGAAGAATATGGATTGTTTTTGTTGGGCCTCTGGGTTTACTGCCTGTGTGGTGGCAACACCCTGGAGAATGCTGATTAGATTCCACCTTGAGAACAGTTTTTTTTTCTTCTTTGTTTCCTTTTCTGGGCAATGGAGTTTGTGCTCACAGGCTCTTGGGTCCACACAAGATCATGCTCACATTTCCCATCCCTCTAATGCAATCACATTAGAATGACCGCATTACCACAAAAGCTACAGCAGAAACTCCCTAGTGATGCTTGTCAGATAGCACGTAAGCATTCTTTACAGTCGCTCATATATAGTAGTCACTATATATAGTCATAATCCTAAACCTCAGTAGTCATACGTAGTCATAAGGCGTGCTCACATATATACCCCCATAGGACCCTATGTATACCTATAGAGTGCATCACGTCACGCATTACAGACAGAGGGACGGACATATTTAAAAGGGAAGTAGTCCTAGAATACTTATGCATTAAAATGCAAGCTATAGATGTAAGCCATGTGAGGTGCAAGTGAGGCAGTAGTCCTAGCTGGAGAGGAATGGTGCTCTTCTCACAATGCAGCACCCATTACAGCTGTTCAGCGTTGTCCTTTAAGCATGAGTCAACCAAAACCACACAGCACTGTTTGAAAGGAGGCCAGTCATGACAAAATTAGCAGCATGAACTGTATCACACCAAAAGCATGCCTTTGCAGATTGAGACTCAAAACTTGATGCTGTAATAACTGATGTTATAACAGACATTAAGAAATATTACCTGAAGTCAATGCATGTCAGTGCTCGTCTTGCTACAGCACGTGCTTTCTCAATCTCAGCTTGACGCAAATGGAAAGCCATGTATCGGAGCCATACTATAGAACTGTTGGGTGAAACCAGCACCAGACGATCAAAATCGTCAACAGTTTCAGGCTCACGGCTTGGGTCAACCAGCATGCGTTCCTTCTGCAATAAAATTCAGCAGTAATACACGCATTAGTGCCTGTGATATTCAAGCAGATCACTTGAGAAAAAGATTAGCCTTCGGACTTTGCTATTACATATGGAGGGTAGTTCAGGGCAAAGATATTAACCTACACAAGTCAAAGAAGGATGTTCATGAAACAACTTAAATGCAAGAAAATAAAGTGAAGTTAGGTAGCACTTTGTGCTTCCAAAACATGCAATCAAGAATAAACTAGCCGGGTACTGTAGCTCATATTTAAATGAAGCTTAAGAGCTACCTTGCGTAACTGTGCTTCAGCTTGCTCCCTCTCTTGACGAATATCCTTGTGGCTTTTTCTTGTATTGTCTTCATCACCATCATCCTCATCACTGCTACCAACAGCTGGCCGCTCTTCCAGTAACCTTCCCAAGTCTGGTGTGGCTTCGACATCCCAGCTGAATCCCTCATCCAGAGTGAGACGAGGGAGGGGGTCCCCAAGATTGATTTTCTTTTCGCCACTGTCAAAGATTGGCTCGTCTGTGGATGAGGTAGAAAATTTCCTCTTGCGAGGCAATGTAGTCTTTGCCTGAACACGGTGGACTAGACCCAGGAATAGCCGTCTCTCTGAAGCCTGGATTCTTTTCACAACAACACTGACCAGCTCGCCGATCTTCATGTCCTTGTGGTTCCGTTGCAGTGGAGCTGGCAGCTTAGACATGGGTATCAGGCCCACTACTCCACATCCCACAGTGACAAAGCATCCATGTTTGTTCACAGTCTTCACAAACCCTCGAAGCGTAGCGCCTGCACTGAGGTTGCTGAGTGCTACAATTTCCTTGTCTTCAACTTCTCTGCAATTCTCAGGATGTAGCCTACAACAAGTGCAAAAGGAACAAAAGAGAAAGGCAAAGTGAAGCACCATCTGAAGAGGAAACACAAAATCACTAAAAAGGCTATCTTCATGCCGTATGTAAATTTTATTGCCTTACAACTTTGTCAAAGGCAGGCTGTGATCCCAATGAGCTCAAACATTTAATGACTTACTTCTTGTTCAACTTTACATACCATTCTAAATAATGTCTACCACTAAAATATCACTAGACTTGGCTGGTGCTTGGGAAACCACTTACATTTTTTCTTCTCTTTTACAACACATTTTCATTTAAAAAAATACAACAAATGTCCAGAAATTTAACACAAACCCCATTTCCCCCCCCCCCCTTTTTTGAGCACATTTACTATCCTTTCAGTTTTGAAGCATTAGGTTATTAGCATCTAAAACAGGGCTTACCAAACATTAATGACATTCGGCAAGCCAGTCAACTTTTTGAAAAATGCCAAAGAAACCCCGTATCTCTTCCTCCAGCCCCATGCACACAATGGAGAAAAAGGTGCAAGGCATTTCAACAAATCCTCACAATCCTCAAAGCAACTAGGGTAGACATGGTTCAATGCACAGATGTTGAAAAGGAAATAGTGCATGTAGGAAGACATGGCGGAGGCCAATGGGGTCTGTCGTCATCCCTACATTTATTTGAAAGGTGAAAGTGAAGCAGCGGCTGAGGCCTCCAGCCTGGACTAATTGAGTGCATGTTTTGGTTTAGATCCAGGCTGGTCACTGCTCTGTTCACTGCTTTGCTTTCGCCTTCACCCTTCCAATAAATGCAAAAACGATGGCAGGCCTCATCAGCCGCCATCACATCTTCCTGCATGCAGATATTAGTTTAAAAAGGTACTTTCATTTTCCTTAAAACAGTTAATGCACAGCTCACAGGAAGCCTGTGTCAAGTCAGCTACTACAACCACACCATTTGGGAGTGAATCTTTACACAAGTCTGAAATGAGGACGCCTGTTAAATAAGCAAGCTGCCATAATATCAACTGTAAGGGCATAGAGACAAGAACAGAAAAGGGCGAGTGGGTTGTGCTGTGACCTTTGTCTATAAGCAAGCAGAAGCCCACATTTCCTGAGACCCAGTAACTGAAGCATGCCACTTTGAACTTAATTATGATGAAGCAAACTGGACTTTACAAGGCACCAATCACACAGACCATCTGTCATGGGAAGCGCCAGTCTGCACCTCTGCTCTTACCTTATCATTATCTCAGCTTCTAAATAAAATTACAGTAAAACCTTGTTAATTCGAACTTGGTTAATTCGAAATCTCGGATAATTCAAAGGTTTTCTGCGGTCCCGTATTTTCAAATGTAAATTTGACCGGATAATCCGAACCGGCAGCCTAGGCCAACCCGCTTAATTCGAAGATTTGGGGTGCTATGCGGCAATTCCAGATTCCCCTTTCACCGCAAAATTGATGAAACGACAGCCATTCGGAGCCGTGAGGCGATGCCACATAGCAATCGCGATTATTTATAGACGAAGCGCCAGACCCGCAGTACTGGTACGTCCAGCGCACCGCCTAAATGCGCGTCTGCAGAGAAGAACACGTGCTTCACTGCAACGCAGCAGGCATATCGGTTTTTGTCACATGCTCTCGTCTCCCACTCCGCACACTCCTCGCAGTCGCAGCGCTAGCGCGTGTTCTGTGCCGCTGCCACTGGCTGCCGTTCGCCCATTCTCTCTCCGCGCCTGCAGCGACGTGTATGCCTGCAACACTGGTCTGCACCGATTCTTTGTGTGCAGTGCTTAAGGGTGTTGCAGCTAGCGTGGTGTTTTCTTTTTTTCTGAACTGTGCAGAAGTGCTAGTGAGTGAAGATACGAAAGCATAAGACCTCAACGCTAAAGCAAAAGTTCTGCTTGATCCAAGAAGCGGGTAAGAATACGTGTTCCAAGACCGAGCTGCCTGAAAGGCACAGCGTGCCCCTCTCGACGTTGTCCACAATATTGAAGAACAAGTCGAAGGTACTGGAGGCCTACAGCAAGACATATTCTTCGAAGCGGTTGCGAGTACGGGCTTCCACATACCAAGATGTGGAATTGGCTTTATTTCGCTGGCTGCAGAAAGCAAATGCCGCCCACCTTCCCGTCAATGGAACGATACTTCGGGAGAAGGCCAACGACTTGGCTCTACAACTTGGGCACGAAGAGTTCAATTGTAGAAATGGACGGTTCAGCCGTTTTAAAGAGCGAAATAATTTGACCTTCGTTGCCGTCTGTGGCGAGAGCGGCAGTGCAAACAAGAGCATCGTCGACAACTGGAAAGAAACACATGTTGGCTCCGTTGCTTAGCGAGTATAGTGCAGACGTGTACAACCTTGACGAGGCAGCCCTTTCTACAGGATGCTGCCCACAAAATCGTTCGCAGCAAAGGACACCGCGGTCAAGGGTCGAAGGCAGGGCAAGGAAAGAATTACCATTGTGTTTGGCGCGAACATGTACGGTAAACACAAGCTGCCGCTAATCGTCGTTGGAAAGAGTGGGAAGCCTCGCTGCTTTAAAAATGCACGGTTGCCGCCAAGGGATGAGCTTATCTACCGGCACAACAAGCCTGCGTCACAGGCGCAATATTTTAAGATTACGTTCGGCAGCTTGACCGCAAGTTCGCGGCTACAGGCAGGAATGTACTCTTTGTTGTTGATAATTGCCCGGCGCATGGTGACATCCCACACCTGAAAGCTATCAGGATGGTATTTCTTCCTCCGAATACCATGTCGATCTCGCAGCCAATGGACCAAGGCGTCTTTCACTACACGAGGAAGAGTTACCGCCACCACCTGCTCAAGCGCATGCTACTTTGCTACAACGGCAACGAGTACTCCATCGACCTCCTCGGGGCCATATATCTTATTGTGTATGCATGGAAGCAAGTGGAGCCCGCTTTGATCATGCGGTGTTTTGAACATGCTGGCTTCTCGAAGGAAAGCACCGTCGATGCTGATGCTGATTATTCATGTGCACTTGATGAAGAAAGAGCTGAGTATTGCGACCGCATCAATGCACTCTGCGAAGAGGATAGTGAATGCGGTGCAGTCGGCTTCGCCGAGTATCTGAACATTGAAAATGATCAACAAACATGCTATTCAGACTTGGTGAGTGAAGCTACCGCTGATGCGACCATGTGTGATGACAGTGACGACGACGACGCTAACTAGCCTTCATGAGCATCCGCTCTCGGGGAAGTTATCGGATCGCTGAACGTTATCCGCAGTTTTGTTGGGTGCCACGGTGGAAATTCTCAAATGCTGCACGTAGTTGGCCAACTAGAAAACATGACCCTTGGAGCCTCGAACTACAGGACACGGCAAACCAGCATCTCTGATTACTTTTAAGTAATCCAAAGATCGCTGAATAAAGGTAGCGCATTCCTGCAGCGAAATTTTTTGCCTGGGTTGCATTTTTTTGCGTGTTCGGTTAATTAGAAAACCCGCTTAATTCAAAGGTTTATTTTAACGAGGTTTTACTGTACATGAAATAAGCTATAGGTCAGGCAATGCTTACCATTCTGTACTTCTTCCTCCTTCTTTAATTACAAAAATTGATACATTCTAAGATTAAATTTGGCACATGGGCACACTTTCTTTCCAGCATTCATTTTAGATTAAAAATGTCACTTTGTGCACCCCTACAATGTACTGTCAGCTGTAGCTCTGAATCAATGAGCTACCAAACTACAATAGATTTGTTCAGGTAGCGACTATCTGCACGGGCAACAACACCTGCGTATACCAGGGGCACAACGTAGCAGTCAGTGGGTGCACATCTATTACTGCGGTTCATTAAAATTTTTCCTTGTATACTTCTGCCTCAATCAAGGGCTCAATGTATACATGTTGCACTTCTGCTACGAAACGATCATAAAATTTTCAGTACGCCTATCTTGTCCACCTGAAAAGCCGATATAAATAGTAAAAATTGAATGAAAACGATTACAGGAGAGCTTAATGGCAGAACATGGATGCGCTAATGCAGTACAGTTCATTCATAGCAATCAGCCACTTTGGAAGATCCGCTTTTCCATTAACTCCACAAAAAATAAACCCGCATACTATTCTGATGCAATTCAATTGCCATCACCTATTTAGTACAAAAATGAAATTCTGTGTTTGAAAAAGCTGGTTTTTCGGTGAAGCAGGTCTCATGGAAAGTAAAACAATAATAAATGTGAAAAGCAAATGATGCCAATAAGGACTGGAGTATTCACGTAGTGTGCGCACAATCCACATTGGCAAATGATTTTCAACAGTCCAGAGGAGCACCACAAATGCTTGCAAAGAGACTAGATGCAGTACATTGCACAGTTGCTAGCCCTAATCTACTGCGGAGCCCAAGCACAGATCTAGGACCTCACTGGCCTACTTAGACACCTAGCACACCACTTCCAGTAGCTGTTGTTTTATATGCTGATATCAAAGCGATTT